>NW_025957621.1:0-36443 GCF_023159225.1 Perognathus longimembris pacificus
AACTGGTCGACCTCATTAGAAATAAAAACCCAAAAGATTAGATAGACAAACAAACAAACACATAAATGTGGAGAGAAGGGCAGTGCGCGCAGGAGCAAAGGTAAACAGCAGACAGACCTGAATCCTTATCTTTACAAGGTCGACCTCAGAACTTTGTTCAGTTTGTCTCGGTGACGGATAATGGAAGGAAGGGCAGGCAACTGGTCGACTTCATTTAAATAAACAAATAAAAAATAAGATAAACTCTCAGGAATAGATAAATAATAACAAAAAAATTGTAAAGTGGAGAAAGCGAGAGCGCGCGAATGCACTCAAGCAAACACAAACAGCACAGCACGATGCGTATTTTTTTTTAATTGACAAAATAAATCAAAAATAAATCAAAAATAAAAATAAGTGGAAAAGGCGAGAGTGCGCGAGCACACAGGAGCAAAGACAAGCAGCGCAGCTTGATGCGTAGTAAAAAAAAATAATAAATAGACAACTGGTCGACCTCATTAGAAATAAAAACCCAAAGGATTAGATAGACAAACAAACAAACACATAAATGTGGAGAGAAGGGCAGTGCGGGCAGGAGCAAAGGTAAACAGCAGACAGACCTGAATCCTTATCTTTACAAGGTCGACCTCAGAACTTTGTTCAGTTTGTCTCGGTGACGGATAATGGAAGGAAGGGCAGGCAACTGGTCGACTTCATTTAAATAAACAAATAAAAAATAAGATAAACTCTCAGGAATAGATAAATAATAACAAAAAAATTGTAAAGTGGAGAAAGCGAGAGCGCGCGAATGCACTCAAGCAAACACAAACAGCACAGCACGATGCGTATTTTTTTTTTAAATTGACAAATAAATCAAAAATAAATCAAAAATAAAAATAAGTGGAAAAGGCGAGAGTGCGCGAGCACACAGGAGCAAAGACAAGCAGCGCAGCTCTATGCGTAGTAAAAAAAATAATAAATAGACAACTGGTCGACCTCATTAGAAATAAAAACGCAAAAGATTAGATAGACAAACAAACAAACACATAAATGTGGAGAGAAGGGCAGTGCACGCAGGAGCAAAGGTAAACAGCAGACAGACCTGAATCCTTATCTTTACAAGGTCGACCTCAGAACTTTGTTCAGTTTGTCTCGGTGACGGATAATGGAAGGAAGGGCAGGCAACTGGTCGACTTCATTTAAATAAACAAATAAAAAATAAGATAAACTCTCAGGAATAGATAAATAATAACAAAAAAATTGTAAAGTGGAGAAATCGAGAGCGCGCGAATGCACTCAAGCAAACACAAACAGCACAGCACGATGCGTATTTTTTTTAAATTGACAAAATATATCAAATATAAATCAAAAATAAAAATAAGTGGAAAAGTCGAGAGTGCGCGAGCACACAGGAGCAAAGACAAGCAGCGCAGCTTGATGCGTAGTAAAAAAAATAATAAATACACAACTGGTCGACCTCATTAGAAATAAAAACCCAAAAGATTAGATAGACAAACAAAGAAACACATAAATGTGGAGAGAAGGGCAGTGCGCGCAGGAGCAAAGGTAAACAGCAGACAGACTTGAATCCTTATCTTTACAAGGTCGACCTCAGAACTTTGTTCAGTTTGTCTCGGTGACGGGTAATGGAAGGAAGGGCAGGCAACTGGTCGACTTCATGTAAATAAACAAATAAAAAATAAGATAAACTCTCAGGAATAGATAAATAATAACAAAAAAATTGTAAAGTGGAGAAAGCGAGAGCGCGCGAATGCACTCAAGCAAACACAAACAGCACAGCACGATGCGTATTTTTTTTTAAATTGAAAAAAATATCAAAAATAAATCAAAAATAAAAATAAGTGGAAAAGGCGAGAGTGCGCGAGCACACAGGAGCAAAGACAAGCAGCGCAGCTTGATGCGTATTAAAAAAAATAATAAATAGACAACTGGTCGACCTCATTAGAAATAAAAACCCAAAAGATTAGATAGACAAACAAACAAACACATAAATGTGGAGAGAAGGGCAGTGCGCGCAGGAGCAAAGGTAAACAGCAGACAGACCTGAATCCTTATCTTTACAAGGTCGACCTCAGAACTTTGTTCAGTTTGTCTCGGTGACGGATAATGGAAGGAAGGGCAGGCAAATGGTCGACTTCATTTAAATAAACAAATAAATAAGATAAACTCTCAGGAATAGATAAATAATAACAAAAAAATTGTAAAGTGGAGAAAGCGAGAGCGCGCGAATGCACTCAAGCAAACACAAACAGCACAGCACGATGCGTATTTTTTTAAAGTGACAAAATAAATCAAAAATAAATCAAAAATAAAAATAAGTGGAAAAGGCGAGAGTGCGCGAGCACACAGGAGCAAAGACAAGCAGCGCAGCTTGATGCGTAGTAAAAAAAATAATAAATAGAAAACTGGTCGACCTCATTAGAAATAAAAACCCAAAAGATTAGATAGACAAACAAACAAACACATAAATGTGGAGAGAAGGGCAGTGCGCGCAGGAGCAAAGGTAACCAGCAGCCAGACCTGAATCCTTATCTTTAAAAGGTCGACCTCAGAACTTTGTTCAGTTTGTCTCGGTGACGGATAATGGAAGGAAGGGCAGGCAACTTGTCGACTTCATTTAAATAAACAAATAAAAAATAAGATAAACTCTCAGGAATAGATAAATAATAACAAAAAAAATGTAAAGTGGAGAAAGCGAGAGTGCGCGAATGCACTCAAGCAAACACAAACAGCACAGCACGATGCGTATTTTTTTTTAAAAATTGACAAAATAAATCAAAAATAAATCAAAAATAAAAATAAGTGGAAAAGGCGAGAGTGCGCGAGCACACAGGAGCAAAGACAAGCAGCGCAGCTTGATGCGTAGTAAAAAAAATAATAAATAGACAACTGGTCGACCTCATTAGAAATAAAAACCCAAAAGATTAGATAGACAAACAAACAAACACATAAATGTGGAGAGAAGGGCAGTGCGCGCAGGAGCAAAGATAAACAGCAGACAGACCTGAATCCTTATCTTTACAAGGTCGACCTCAGAACTTTGTTCAGTTAGTCTCGGTGACGGATAATGGAAGGAAGGGCAGGCAACTGGTCGACTTCATTTAAATAAACAAATAAAAAATAAGATAAACTCTCAGGAACAGGTAAATAATAACAAAAAAATTGTAAACTGGAGAAAGCGAGAGCGCGCGAATGCACTCAAGCAAACACAAACAGCACAGCACGATGCGTATTTTTTTTTAAATTGACAAAATAAATAAAAAATAAATCAAAAATAAAAATAAGTGGAAAAGGCGAGAGTGCGCGAGCACACAGGAGCAAAGACAAGCAGCGCAGCTTGATGCGTAGTAAAAAAAATAATAAATAGACAACTGGTCGACCTCATTAGAAATAAAAACCCATAAGATTAGATAGAAAAACAAACAAACACATAAATGTGGAGAGAAGGGCAGTGCGGGCAGGAGCAAAGGTAAACAGCAGACAGACCTGAATCCTTATCTTTACAAGGTCGACCTCAGAACTTTGTTCAGTTTGTCTCGGTGACGGATAATGGAAGGAAGGGCAGGCAACTGGTCGACGTCATTTAAATAAACAAATAAAAAATAAGATAAACTCTCAGGAATAGATAAATAATAACAAAAAAATTGTAAAGTGGAGAAAGCGAGAGCGCGCGAATGCACTCAAGCAAACACAAACAGCACAGCACGATGCGTATTTTTTTTTAAATTGACAAAATAAATCAAAAATAAATCAAAAATAAAAATAAGTGGAAAAGGCGAGAGTGCGCGAGCACACAGGAGCAAAGACAAGCAGCGCAGCTTGATGCGTAGTAAAAAAAATAATAAATAGACAACTGGTCGACCTCATTAGAAATAAAAACCCAAAGGATTAGATAGACAAACAAACAAACACATAAATGTGGAGAGAAGGGCAGTGCGGGCAGGAGCAAAGGTAAACAGCAGACAGACCTGAATCCTTATCTTTACAAGGTCGACCTCAGAACTTTGTTCAGTTTGTCTCGGTGACGGATAATGGAAGGAAGGGCAGGCAACTGGTCGACTTCATTTAAATAAACAAATAAAAAATAAGATAAACTCTCAGGAATAGATAAATAATAACAAAAAAATTGTAAAGTGGAGAAAGCGAGAGCGCGCGAATGCACTCAAGCAAACACAAACAGCACAGCACGATGCGTATTTTTTTTTTAAATTGACAAAATAAATCAAAAATAAATCAAAAATAAAAATAAGTGGAAAAGGCGAGAGTGCGCGAGCACACAGGAGCAAAGACAAGCAGCGCAGCTCTATGCGTAGTAAAAAAAATAATAAATAGACAACTGGTCGACCTCATTAGAAATAAAAACGCAAAAGATTAGATAGACAAACAAACAAACACATAAATGTGGAGAGAAGGGCAGTGCACGCAGGAGCAAAGGTAAACAGCAGACAGACCTGAATCCTTATCTTTACAAGGTCGACCTCAGAACTTTGTTCAGTTTGTCTCGGTGACGGATAATGGAAGGAAGGGCAGGCAACTGGTCGACTTCATTTAAATAAACAAATAAAAAATAAGATAAACTCTCAGGAATAGATAAATAATAACAAAAAAATTGTAAAGTGGAGAAATCGAGAGCGCGCGAATGCACTCAAGCAAACACAAACAGCACAGCACGATGCGTATTTTTTTTTAAATTGACAAAATATATCAAATATAAATCAAAAATAAAAATAAGTGGAAAAGTCGAGAGTGCGCGAGCACACAGGAGCAAAGACAAGCAGCGCAGCTTGATGCGTAGTAAAAAAAATAATAAATAGACAACTGGTCGACCTCATTAGAAATAAAAACCCAAAAGATTAGATAGACAAACAAACAAACACATAAATGTGGAGAGAAGGGCAGTGCGCGCAGGAGCAAAGGTAAACAGCAGACAGACCTGAATCCTTATCTTTACAAGGTCGACCTCAGAACTTTGTTCAGTTTGTCTCGGTGACGGATAATGGAAGGAAGGGCAGGCAACTGGTCGACTTCATTTAAATAAACAAATAAATAAGATAAACTCTCAGGAATAGATAAATAATAACAAAAAAATTGTAAAGTGGAGAAAGCGAGAGCGCGCGAATGCACTCAAGCAAACACAAACAGCACAGCACGATGCGTATTTTTTTTAAAAATTGACAAAATAAATCAAAAATAAATCAAAAATAAAAATAAGTGGAAAAGGCGAGAGTGCGCGAGCACACAGGAGCAAAGACAAGCAGCGCAGCTTGATGCGTAGTAAAAAAAATAATAAATAGACAACTGGTCGACCTCATTAGAAATAAAAACCCAAAAGATTAGATAGACAAACAAACAAACACATAAATGTGGAGAGAAGGGCAGTGCGCGCAGGAGCAAAGATAAACAGCAGACAGACCTGAATCCTTATCTTTACAAGGTCGACCTCAGAACTTTGTTCAGTTAGTCTCGGTGACGGATAATGGAAGGAAGGGCAGGCAACTGGTCGACTTCATTTAAATAAACAAATAAAAAATAAGATAAACTCTCAGGAACAGGTAAATAATAACAAAAAAATTGTAAACTGGAGAAAGCGAGAGCGCGCGAATGCACTCAAGCAAACACAAACAGCACAGCACGATGCGTATTTTTTTTAAATTGACAAAATAAATAAAAAATAAATCAAAAATAAAAATAAGTGGAAAAGGCGAGAGTGCGCGAGCACACAGGAGCAAAGACAAGCAGCGCAGCTTGATGCGTAGTAAAAAAAATAATAAATAGACAACTGTTCGACCTCATTAGAAATAAAAACCCATAAGATTAGATAGAAAAACAAACAAACACATAAATGTGGAGAGAAGGGCAGTGCGGGCAGGAGCAAAGGTAAACAGCAGACAGACCTGAATCCTTATCTTTACAAGGTCGACCTCAGAACTTTGTTCAGTTTGTCTCGGTGACGGATAATGGAAGGAAGGGCAGGCAACTGGTCGACGTCATTTAAATAAACAAATAAAAAATAAGATAAACTCTCAGGAATAGATAAATAATAACAAAAAAATTGTAAAGTGGAGAAAGCGAGAGCGCGCGAATGCACTCAAGCAAACACAAACAGCACAGCACGATGCGTATTTTTTTTTAAATTGACAAAATAAATCAAAAATAAATCAAAAATAAAAATAAGTGGAAAAGTCGAGAGTGCGCGAGCACACAGGAGCAAAGACAAGCAGCGCAGCTTGATGCGTAGTAAAAAAAATAATAAATACACAACTGGTCGACCTCATTAGAAATAAAAACCCAAAAGATTAGATAGACAAACAAAGAAACACATAAATGTGGAGAGAAGGGCAGTGCGCGCAGGAGCAAAGGTAAACAGCAGACAGACTTGAATCCTTATCTTTACAAGGTCGACCTCAGAACTTTGTTCAGTTTGTCTCGGTGACGGGTAATGGAAGGAAGGGCAGGCAACTGGTCGACTTCATGTAAATAAACAAATAAAAAATAAGATAAACTCTCAGGAATAGATAAATAATAACAAAAAAATTGTAAAGTGGAGAAAGCGAGAGCGCGCGAATGCACTCAAGCAAACACAAACAGCACAGCACGATGCGTATTTTTTTTTAAATTGAAAAATATATCAAAAATAAATCAAAATAAAAATAAGTGGAAAAGGCGAGAGTGCGCGAGCACACAGGAGCAAAGACAAGCAGCGCAGCTTGATGCGTAGTAAAAAAAATAATAAATAGACAACTGGTCGACCTCATTAGAAATAAAAACCCAAAAGATTAGATAGACAAACAAACAAACACATAAATGTGGAGAGAAGGGCAGTGCGCGCAGGAGCAAAGGTAAACAGCAGACAGACCTGAATCCTTATCTTTACAAGGTCGACCTCAGAACTTTGTTCAGTTTGTCTCGGTGACGGATAATGGAAGGAAGGGCAGGCAACTGGTCGACTTCATTTAAATAAACAAATAAATAAGATAAACTCTCAGGAATAGATAAATAATAACAAAAAAATTGTAAAGTGGAGAAAGCGAGAGCGCGCGAATGCACTCAAGCAAACACAAACAGCACAGCACGATGCGTATTTTTTTTAAAGTGACAAAATAAATCAAAAATAAATCAAAAATAAAAATAAGTGGAAAAGGCGAGAGTGCGCGAGCACACAGGAGCAAAGACAAGCAGCGCAGCTTGATGCGTAGTAAAAAAAATAATAAATAGAAAACTGGTCGACCTCATTAGAAATAAAAACCCAAAAGATTAGATAGACAAACAAACAAACACATAAATGTGGAGAGAAGGGCAGTGCGCGCAGGAGCAAAGGTAACCAGCAGCCAGACCTGAATCCTTATCTTTAAAAGGTCGACCTCAGAACTTTGTTCAGTTTGTCTCGGTGACGGATAATGGAAGGAAGGGCAGGCAACTTGTCGACTTCATTTAAATAAACAAATAAAAAATAAGATAAACTCTCAGGAATAGATAAATAATAACAAAAAAAATGTAAAGTGGAGAAAGCGAGAGTGCGCGAATGCACTCAAGCAAACACAAACAGCACAGCACGATGCGTATTTTTTTTTAAAAATTGACAAAATAAATCAAAAATAAATCAAAAATAAAAATAAGTGGAAAAGGCGAGAGTGCGCGAGCACACAGGAGCAAAGACAAGCAGCGCAGCTTGATGCGTAGTAAAAAAAATAATAAATAGACAACTGGTCGACCTCATTAGAAATAAAAACCCAAAAGATTAGATAGACAAACAAACAAACACATAAATGTGGAGAGAAGGGCAGTGCGCGCAGGAGCAAAGATAAACAGCAGACAGACCTGAATCCTTATCTTTACAAGGTCGACCTCAGAACTTTGTTCAGTTAGTCTCGGTGACGGATAATGGAAGGAAGGGCAGGCAACTGGTCGACTTCATTTAAATAAACAAATAAAAAATAAGATAAACTCTCAGGAACAGGTAAATAATAACAAAAAAATTGTAAACTGGAGAAAGCGAGAGCGCGCGAATGCACTCAAGCAAACACAAACAGCACAGCACGATGCGTATTTTTTTTTAAATTGACAAAATAAATAAAAAATAAATCAAAAATAAAAATAAGTGGAAAAGGCGAGAGTGCGCGAGCACACAGGAGCAAAGACAAGCAGGGCAGCTTGATGCGTAGTAAAAAAAATAATAAATAGACAACTGGTCGACCTCATTAGAAATAAAAACCCATAAGATTAGATAGAAAAACAAACAAACACATAAATGTGGAGAGAAGGGCAGTGCGGGCAGGAGCAAAGGTAAACAGCAGACAGACCTGAATCCTTATCTTTACAAGGTCGACCTCAGAACTTTGTTCAGTTTGTCTCGGTGACGGATAATGGAAGGAAGGGCAGGCAACTGGTCGACGTCATTTAAATAAACAAATAAAAAATAAGATAAACTCTCAGGAATAGATAAATAATAACAAAAAAATTGTAAAGTGGAGAAAGCGAGAGCGCGCGAATGCACTCAAGCAAACACAAACAGCACAGCACGATGCGTATTTTTTTTTAAATTGACAAAATAAATCAAAAATAAATCAAAAATAAAATAAGTGGAAAAGGCGAGAGTGCGCGAGCACACAGGAGCAAAGACAAGCAGCGCAGCTTGATGCGTAGTAAAAAAAATAGTAAATAGACAACTGGTCGACCTCATTAGAAATAAAAACCAAAAGATTAGATAGACAAACAAACAAACACATAATGTGGAGAGAAGGGCAGTGCGCGCAGGAGCAAAGGTAAACAGCAGACAGACCTGAATCCTTATCTTTACAAGGTCGACCTCAGAACTTTGTTCAGTTTGTCTCGGTGACGGATAATGGAAGGAAGGGCAGGCAACTGGTCGACTTCATTTAAATAAACAAATAAAAAATAAGATAAACTCTCAGGAATAGATAAATAATAACAAAAAAATTGTAAAGTGGAGAAAGCGAGAGCGCGCGAATGCACTCAAGAAAACACAAACAGCACAGCACGATGCGTATTTTTTTTTTAAATTGACAAAATAAATCAAAAATAAATCAAAAATAAAAATAAGTGGAAAAGGCGAGAGTGCGCGAGCACACAGGAGCAAAGACAAGCAGCGCAGCTTGATGCGTAGTAAAAAAAATAATAAATAGACAACTGGTCGACCTCATTAGAAATAAAAACCCAAAGGATTAGATAGACAAACAAACAAACACATAAATGTGGAGAGAAGGGCAGTGCGGGCAGGAGCAAAGGTAAACAGCAGACAGACCTGAATCCTTATCTTTACAAGGTCGACCTCAGAACTTTGTTCAGTTTGTCTCGGTGACGGATAATGGAAGGAAGGGCAGGCAAGCTGGTCGACTTCATTTAAATAAACAAATAAAAAATAAGATAAACTCTCAGGAATAGATAAATAATAACAAAAAAATTGTAAAGTGGAGAAAGCGAGAGCGCGCGAATGCACTCAAGCAAACACAAACAGCACAGCACGATGCGTATTTTTTTTTTAAATTGACAAAATAAATCAAAAATAAATCAAAAATAAAAATAAGTGGAAAAGGCGAGAGTGCGCGAGCACACAGGAGCAAAGACAAGCAGCGCAGCTCTATGCGTAGTAAAAAAAATAATAAATAGACAACTGGTCGACCTCATTAGAAATAAAAACGCAAAAGATTAGATAGACAAACAAACAAACACATAAATGTGGAGAGAAGGGCAGTGCACGCAGGAGCAAAGGTAAACAGCAGATAGACCTGAATCCTTATCTTTACAAGGTCGACCTCAGAACTTTGTTCAGTTTGTCTCGGTGACGGATAATGGAAGGAAGGGCAGGCAACTGGTCGACTTCATTTAAATAAACAAATAAAAAATAAGATAAACTCTCAGGAATAGATAAATAATAACAAAAAAATTGTAAAGTGGAGAAATCGAGAGCGCGCGAATGCACTCAAGCAAACACAAACAGCACAGCACGATGCGTATTTTTTTTAAATTGACAAAATATATCAAATATAAATCAAAAATAAAAATAAGTGGAAAAGTCGAGAGTGCGCGAGCACACAGGAGCAAAGACAAGCAGCGCAGCTTGATGCGTAGTAAAAAAAATAATAAATAGACAACTGGTCGACCTCATTAGAAATAAAAACCCAAAAGATTAGATAGACAAACAAACAAACACATAAATGTGGAGAGAAGGGCAGTGCGCGCAGGAGCAAAGGTAAACAGCAGACAGACCTGAATCCTTATCTTTACAAGGTCGACCTCAGAACTTTGTTCAGTTTGTCTCGGTGACGGATAATGGAAGGAAGGGCAGGCAACTGGTCGACTTCATTTAAATAAACAAATAAATAAGATAAACTCTCAGGAATAGATAAATAATAACAAAAAAATTGTAAAGTGGAGAAAGCGAGAGCGCGCGAATGCACTCAAGCAAACACAAACAGCACAGCACGATGCGTATTTTTTTTTAAAAATTGACAAAATAAATCAAAAATAAATCAAAAATAAAAATAAGTGGAAAAGGCGAGAGTGCGCGAGCACACAGGAGCAAAGACAAGCAGCGCAGCTTGATGCGTAGTAAAAAAAATAATAAATAGACAACTGGTCGACCTCATTAGAAATAAAAACCCAAAAGATTAGATAGACAAACAAACAAACACATAAATGTGGAGAGAAGGGCAGTGCGCGCAGGAGCAAAGATAAACAGCAGACAGACCTGAATCCTTATCTTTACAAGGTCGACCTCAGAACTTTGTTCAGTTAGTCTCGGTGACGGATAATGGAAGGAAGGGCAGGCAACTGGTCGACTTCATTTAAATAAACAAATAAAAAATAAGATAAACTCTCAGGAACAGGTAAATAATAACAAAAAAATTGTAAACTGGAGAAAGCGAGAGCGCGCGAATGCACTCAAGCAAACACAAACAGCACAGCACGATGCGTATTTTTTTTTAAATTGACAAAATAAATAAAAAATAAATCAAAAATAAAAATAAGTGGAAAAGGCGAGAGTGCGCGAGCACACAGGAGCAAAGACAAGCAGCGCAGCTTGATGCGTAGTAAAAAAAATAATAAATAGACAACTGGTCGACCTCATTAGAAATAAAAACCCATAAGATTAGATAGAAAAACAAACAAACACATAAATGTGGAGAGAAGGGCAGTGCGGGCAGGAGCAAAGGTAAACAGCAGACAGACCTGAATCCTTATCTTTACAAGGTCGACCTCAGAACTTTGTTCAGTTTGTCTCGGTGACGGATAATGGAAGGAAGGGCAGGCAACTGGTCGACGTCATTTAAATAAACAAATAAAAAATAAGATAAACTCTCAGGAATAGATAAATAATAACAAAAAAATTGTAAAGTGGAGAAAGCGAGAGCGCGCGAATGCACTCAAGCAAACACAAACAGCACAGCACGATGCGTATTTTTTTTTAAATTGACAAAATAAATCAAAAATAAATCAAAAATAAAAATAAGTGGAAAAGGCGAGAGTGCGCGAGCACACAGGAGCAAAGACAAGCAGCGCAGCTTGATGCGTAGTAAAAAAAATAGTAAATAGACAACTGGTCGACCTCATTAGAAATAAAAACCAAAAGATTAGATAGACAAACAAACAAACACATAAATGTGGAGAGAAGGGCAGTGCGCGCAGGAGCAAAGGTAAACAGCAGACAGACCTGAATCCTTATCTTTACAAGGTCGACCTCAGAACTTTGTTCAGTTTGTCTCGGTGACGGATAATGGAAGGAAGGGCAGGCAACTGGTCGACTTCATTTAAATAAACAAATAAAAAATAAGATAAACTCTCAGGAATAGATAAATAATAACAAAAAAATTGTAAAGTGGAGAAAGCGAGAGCGCGCGAATGCACTCAAGCAAACACAAACAGCACAGCACGATGAGTATTTTTTTTTTAAATTGACAAAATAAATCAAAAATAAATCAAAAATAAAAATTAGTGGAAAAGGCGAGAGTGCGCGAGCACACAGGAGCAAAGACAAGCAGCGCAGCTTGATGAGTAGTAAAAAAAATAATAAATATTCAAGTGGTCGACCTCATTAGAAATAAAAACCCAAAAGATTAGATAGACAAACAAACAAACACATAAATGTGGAGAGAAGGGCAGTGCGCGCAGGAGCAAAGGTAAACAGCAGACAGACCTGAATCCTTATCTTTACAAGGTCGACCTCAGAACTTTGTTCAGTTTGTCTCGGTGACGGATAATGGAAGGAAGGGCAGGCAACTGGTCGACTTCATTTAAATAAACAAATAAAAAATAAGATAAACTCTCAGGAATAGATAAATAATAACAAAAAAATTGTAAAGTGGAGAAATCGAGAGCGGGCGAATGCACTCAAGCAAACACAAACAGCACAGCACGATGCGTATTTTTTTTTTAAATTGACAAAATAAATCAAAAATAAATCAAAAATAAAAATAAGTGGAAAAGGCGAGAGTGCGCGAGCACACAGGAGCAAAGACAAGCAGCGCAGCTTGATGCGTAGTAAAAACAATAATAAATAGACAACTGGTCGACCTCATTAGAAATAAAAACCCAATAGATTAGATAGACAAACAAACAAACACATAAATGTGGAGAGAAGGGCAGTGCGCACAGGAGCAAAGGTAAACAGCAGACAGACCTGAATCCTTATCTTTACAAGGTCGACCTCAGAACTTTGTTCAGTTTGTCTCGGTGAGAGATATGGAAGGAAGGGCAGGCAACTGGTCGACTTCATTTAAATAAACAAATAAAAAAATAAGATAAACTCTCAGGAATAGATAAATAATAACAAAAAAATTGTAAAGTGGAGAAAGCGAGAGCGCGCGAATGCACTCAAGCAAACACAAACAGCACAGCACGATGCGTATTTTTTTTTAAATTGACAAAATAAATGAAAAATAAAAATAAGTGGAAAAGGCGAGAGTGCGCGAGCACACAGGAGCAAAGACAAGCAGCGCAGCTTGATTCGTAGTAAAAACAATAATAAATAGACAACTGGTCGACCTCATTAGAAATAAAAACCCAAAAGATTAGATAGACGAACAAACAAACACATAAATGTGGAGAGAAGGGCAGTGCGCGCAGGAGCAAAGGTAAACAGCAGACAGACCTGAATCCTTATCTTTACAAGGTCGACCTCAGAACTTTGTTCAGTTTGTCTCGGTGACGGATAATGGAAGGAAGGGCAGGCAACTGGTCGACTTCATTTAAATAAACAAATAAAAAATAAGATAAACTCTCAGGAATAGATAAATATTAACAAAAAAATTGTAAAGTGGAGAAAGCGAGAGCGCGCGAATGCACTCAAGCAAACACAAACAGCACAGCACGATGCGTATTTTTTTTTAAAATTGACAAAATAAATCAAAAATAAATCAAAAATAAAAATAAGTGGAAAAGGCGAGAGTGCGCGAGAACACAGGAGCAAAGACAAGCAGCACAGCTTGATGCGTAGTAAAAAAAATAATAAATAGACAACTGGTCGACCTCATTAGACATAAAAACCCAAAAGATTAGATAGACAAACAAACAAACACATAAATGTGGAGAGAAGGGCAGTGCGCTCAGGAGCAAAGGTAAACAGCAGACAGACCTGAATCCTTATCTTTACAAGGTCGACCTCAGAACTTTGTTCAGTTTGTTTCGGTGACGGATAATGGAAGGAAGGGCAGGCAACTGGTCGATTCATTTAAATAAACAAATAAAGAATAAGATAAACTCTCAGGAATAGATAAATAATAACAAAAAAATTGTAAAGTGGAGAAAGCGAGAGCGCGCGAATGCACTCAAGCAAACACAAACAGCACAGCACGATGCGTATTTTTGTTTAAAATTGACAAAATAAATCAAAAATAAATCAAAAATAAAAATAAGTGGAAAAGGCGAGAGTGCGCGAGCACACAGGAGCAAAGACAAGCAGCGCAGATTGATGCGTAGTAAAAAAAATAATAAATAGACAACTGGTTGACCTCATTAGAAATAAAAACCCAAAAGATTAGATAGACAAACAAACAAACACATAAATGTGGAGAGAAGGGCAGTGCACGCAGGAGCAAAGGTAAACAGCAGACAGACCTGAATCCTTATCTTTACAAGGTCGACCTCAGAACTTTGTTCAGTTTGTCTCGGTGACGGATAATGGAAGGAAGGGCAGGCAACTGGTCGACTTCATTTAAATAAACAAATAAAAAATAAGATAAACTCTCAGGAATAGATAAATAATAACAAAAAAATTGTAAAGTGGAGAAAGCGAGAGCGCGCGAATGCACTCAAGCAAACACAAACAGCACAGCACGATGCGTATTTTTTTTTAAAATTGACAAAATAAATCAAAAATAAAAATAAGTGGAAAAGGCGAGAGTGCGCGAGCACACAGGAGCAAAGACAAGCAGCGCAGCTTGATGAGTAGTAAAAAAAATAATAAATAGACAACTGGTCGACCTCATTAGAAATAAAAACCCAAAAGATTAGATAGACAAACAAACAAACACATAAATGTGGAGAGAAGGGCAGTGCGCGCAGGAGCAAAGGTAAACAGCAGACAGACCTGAATCCTTATCTTTACAAGGTCGACCTCAGAACTTTGTTCAGTTTGTCTCGGTGACGGATAATGGAAGGAAGGGCAGGCAACTGGTCGACTTCATTTAAATAAACAAATAAAAAATAAGATAAACTCTCAGGAATAGATAAATAATAACAAAAAAATTGTAAAGTGGAGAATGCGAGAGCGCGCGAATGCACTAAAGCAAACACAAACAGCACAGCACGATGCGTATTTTTTTAAAAAATTGACAAAATAAATAAAAAATAAATCAAAAATAAAAATAAGTGGAAAAGGCGAGAGTGCGCGAGCACACAGTAGCAAAGACAAGCAGCGCAGCTTGATGCGTAGTAAAAAAAATAATAAATAGACAACTGGTCGACCTCATTAGAAATAAAAACCCAAAAGATTAGATAGACAAACAAACAAACACATAAATGTGGAGAGAAGGGCAGTGCGCGCAGGAGCAAAGGTAAACAGAAGATAGACCTGAATCCTTATCTTTACAAGGTCGACCTCAGAACTTTGTTCAGTTTGTCTCGGTGACGGATAATGGAAGGAAGGGCAGGCAACTGGTCGACTTCATTTAAATAAACAAATAAAAAATAAGATAAACTCTCAGGAATAGATAAATATTAACATAAAAATTGTAAAGTGGAGAAAGCGAGAGCGCGCGAATGCACTCAAGCAAACACAAACAGCACAGCACGATGCGAATTTTTTTTTCAAATTGACAAAATAAATCAAAAATAAATCAAAAATAAAAATAAGTGGAAAAGGCGAGAGTGAGCGAGCACACAGGAGCAAAGACAAGCAGCGCAGCTTGATGCGTAGTAAAAAAAATAATAAATAGACAACTGGTCGACCTCATTAGAAATAAAAACCCAAAAGATTAGATAGACAAACAAACAAACACATCAATGTGGAGAGAAGGGCAGTGCGCGCAGGAGCAAAGGTAAACAGCAGACAGACCTGAATCCTTATCTTTACAAGGTCGACCTCAGAACTTTGTTCAGTTTGTCTCGGTGACGGATAATGGAAGGAAGGGCAGGCAACTGGTCGACTTCATTTAAATAAACAAATAAAAAATAAGATAAACTCTCAGGAATAGATAAATAATAAAAAAATTGTAAAGTGGAGAAAGCGAGAGCGCGCGAATGCACTCAAGCAAACACAAACAGCACAGCACGATGCGTATTTTTTTTTTCAAATTGACAAAATAAATCAAAAATAAATCAAAAATAAAAATAAGTGGAAAAGTCGAGAGTGCGCGAGCACACAGGAGCAAAGACAAGCAGCGCAGCTTGATGCGTAGTAAAAAAAATAATAAATAGACAACTGGTCGACCTCATTAGAAATAAAAACCCAAAAGATTAGATAGACAAACAAACAAACACATAAATGTGGAGAGAAGGGCAGTGCGGGCAGGAGCAAAGGTAAACAGCAGACAGACCTGAATCCTTACCTTTACAAGATCGACCTCAGAACTTTGTTCAGTTTGTCTCGGTGACGGATAATGGAAGGAAGGGCAGGCAACTGGTCGACTTCATTTAAATAAACAAATAAAAAATAAGATAAACTCTCAGGAATAGATAAATAATAACGAAAAAAATTGTAAAGGGGAGAAAGCGAGAGCGCGCGAATGCACTCAAGCAAACACAAACAGCACAGCACAATGCGTATTTTTTTTTAAATTGACAAAATAAATGAAAAATAAAAATAAGTGGAAAAGGCGAGAGTGCGGGAGCACACAGGAGCAAAGACAAGCAGCGCAGCTTGATTCGTAGTAAAAACAATAATAAATAGACAACTGGTCGACCTCATTAGAAATAAAAACCCAAAAGATTAGTTAGACAAACAAATAAACACATAAATGTGGAGAGAAGGGCAGTGCGCGCAGGAGCAAAGGTAAACAGAAGAAAGACCTGAATCCTTATCTTTACAAGGTCGACCTCAGAACTTTGTTCAGTTTGTCTCGGTGACGGATAATGGAAGGAAGGGCAGGCAACTGGTCGACTTCATTTAAATAAACAAATAAAAAATAAGATAAACTCTCAGGAATAGATAAATAATAACAAAAAAATTGTAAAGTGGAGAAAGCGAGAGCGCGCGAATGCACTCAAGCAAACACAAACAGCACAGCACGATGCGTATTTTTTTTTAAATTGACAAAATAAATCAAAAATAAATCAAAAATAAAAATAAGTGGAAAAGGCGAGAGTGCGCGAGCACACAGGAGCAAAGACAAGCAGCGCAGCTTGATGCGTAGTAAAAAAAATAATAAATAGACAACTGGTCGACCTCATTAGAAATAAAAACCCAAAAGATTAGATAGACAAACAAACAAACACATAAATGTGGAGAGAAGGGCAGTGCGCGCAGGAGCAAAGGTAAACACCCCTACAGACCTGAATCCTTATCTTTACAAGGTCGACCTCAGATCTTTGTTCAGTATGTCTCGGTGACGGATAATGGAAGGAAGGGCAGGCAACTGGTCGACTTCATTTAAATAAACAAATAAAAAATAAGATAAACTCTCAGCAATAGATAAATAATAACAAAAAAATTGTAAATTGGAGAAAGCGAGAGCGCGCGAATGCACTCAAGGAAACACAAACAGCACAGCACGATGCGTATTTTTTTTAAAATTGACAAAATAAATCAAAAATAAATCAAAAATAAAAATAAATGGAAAACGCGAGAGTGCGCGAGCACACAAGAGCAAAGACAAGCAGCGCAGCTTGATGCGTAGTAAAAAAAATAATAAATAGACAACTGGTCGACCTCATTAGAAATAAAAACCCAAAAGATTAGATAGACGAACAAACAAACACATAAATGTGGAGAGAAGGGCAGTGTGGGCAGGAGCAAAGGTAAACAGCAGACAGACCTGAATCCTTATCTTTACAAGGTCGACCTCAGAACTTTGTTCAGTTTGTCTCGGTGACGGATAATGGAAGGAAGGGCAGGCAACTGGTCGACTTCATTTAAATAAACAAATAAAAAATAAGATAAACTCTCAGGAATAGATAAATATTAACAAAAAAATTGTAAAGTGGAGAAAGCGAGAGCGCGCGAATGCACTCAAGCAAACACAAACAGCACAGCACGATGCGTATTTTTTTTTAAAACTGACAAAATAAATCAAAAATAAATCAAAAATAAAAATAAGTGGAAAAGGCGAGAGTGCGCGAGAACACAGGAGCAAAGACAAGCAGCACAGCTTGATGCGTAGTAAAAAAAATAATAAATAGACAACTGGTCGACCTCATTAGACATAAAAACCCAAAAGATTAGATAGACAAACAAACAAACACATAAATGTGGAGAGAAGGGCAGTGCGCTCAGGAGCAAAGGTAAACAGCAGACAGACCTGAATCCTTATCTTTACAAGGTCGACCTCAGAACTTTGTTCAGTTTGTTTCGGTGACGGATAATGGAAGGAAGGGCAGGCAACTGGTCGATTCATTTAAATAAACAAATAAAGAATAAGATAAACTCTCAGGAATAGATAAATAATAACAAAAAAATTGTAAAGTGGAGAAAGCGAGAGCGTGCGAATGCACTCAAGCAAACACAAACAGCACAGCACGATGCGTATTTTTGTTTAAAATTGACAAAATAAATCAAAAATAAATCAAAAATAAAAATAAGTGGAAAAGGCGAGAGTGCGCGAGCACACAGGAGCAAAGACAAGCAGCGCAGATTGATGCGTAGTAAAAAAAATAATAAATAGACAACTGGTTGACCTCATTAGAAATAAAAACCCAAAAGATTAGATAGACAAACAAACAAACACATAAATGTGGAGAGAAGGGCAGTGCACGCAGGAGCAAAGGTAAACAGCAGACAGACCTGAATCCTTATCTTTACAAGGTCGACCTCAGAACTTTGTTCAGTTTGTCTCGGTGACGGATAATGGAAGGAAGGGCAGGCAACTGGTCGACTTCATTTAAATAAACAAATAAAAAATAAGATAAACTCTCAGGAATAGATAAATAATAACAAAAAAATTGTAAAGTGGAGAAAGCGAGAGCGCGCGAATGCACTCAAGCAAACACAAACAGCACAGCACGATGCGTATTTTTTTTTAAATTGACAAAATAAATCAAAAATAAATCAAAAATAAAAATAAGTGGAAAAGGCGAGAGTGCGCGAGCACACAGGATCAAAGACAAGCAGGGCAGCTTGATGCGTAGTAAAAAAAATAATAAATAGACAACTGGTCGACCTCATTAGAAATAAAACCCCAAAAGATTAGATAGACAAACAAACAAACACATAAATGTGGAGAGAAGGGCAGTGCGCGCAGGAGCAAAGGTAAACAGCAGACAGACCTGAATCCTTATCTTTACAAGGTCGACCTCAGAACTTTGTTCAGTTTGTCTCGGTGACGGCCAATGGAAGGAAGGGCAGGCAACTGGTCGACTTCATTTAAATAAACAAATAAAAAATAAGATAAACTCTCAGGAATAGATAAATAATAACAAAAACTTGTAAAGAGCAGAAAGCGAGAGCGCGCGAATGCACTCAAGCAAACACAAACAGCACAGCACGATGCGTATTTTTTTTAAATTGACAAAATAAATCAAAAATAAATCAAAAATAAAAATAAGTGGAAAAGGCGAGAGTGCGCGAGCACACAGGAGCAAAGACAAGCAGCGCAGCTTGATGCGTAGTAAAAAAAATAATAAATAGACAACTGGTCGACCTCATTAGAAATAAAAACCCAAAAGATTAGATAGACAAACAAACAAACACATGAATGTGGAGAGAAGGGCAGTGCACGCAGGAGCAAAGGTAAACACCAGACAGACCTGAATCCTTGTCTTTACAAGGTCGACCTCAGAACTTTGTTCAGTTTGTCTCGGTGACGGATAATGGAAGGAAGGGCAGGCAACTGGTCGACTTCATTTAAATAAACAAATAAAAAATAAGATAAACTCTCAGGAATAGATAAATAATAAAAAAATTGTAAAGTGGAGAAAGCGAGAGCACGCGAATGCACTCAAGCAAACACAAACAGCACAGCACGTTGCGTATTTTTTTTTCAAATTGACAAAATAAATCAAAAATAAATCAAAAATAAAAATAAGTGGAAAAGGCGAGAGTGCGCGAGCACACAGGACAAAGACAAGCAGCGCAGCTTGATGCGTAGTTAAAAAAATAATAAATAGACAACTGGTCGACCTCATTAGAAATAAAAACCCAAAAGATTAGATAGACAAACAAACAAACACATAAATGTGGAGAGAAGGGCAGTGCGCGCAGGAGCAAAGGTAAACAGCAGACAGACCTGAATCCTTATCTTTACAAGGTCGACCTCAGAACTTTGTTCAGTTTGTCTCGGTGACGGAAAATGGAAGGAAGGGCAGGCAACTGGTCGACTTCATTTAAATAAACAAATAAAAAATAAGATAAACTCTCAGGAATAGATAAATAATAACAAAAAAATTGTAAAGTGGAGAAAGCGAGAGCGCGCGAATGCACTCAAGGAAACACAAACAGCACAGCACGATGCATATTTTTTTTTCTGTATTATTTTTTTTTAATTGGCCAGTCCTGGGCCTTGGACTCAGGGCCTGAGCACTGTCCCTGGCTTCTTCCCTCTCAAGGCAAGCACTCTGCGACTTGAGCCGCAGCGCCGCTTCTGGCCGTTTTCTGTATATGTGGTGCTGGGGAATCGAACCTAGGGCCTCGTGTATCCGAGGCAGGCACTCTTGACACTAGGCTATATCCCCAGCCCTATTTTTTTTAAATTGACAAAATAAATCAAAAATAAATCAAAAATAAAAATAAGTGGAAAAGGCGAGAGTGCGCGAGCACACAGGAGCAAAGACAAGCAGCGCAGCTAGATGCAAAGTAAAAAAAATAATAAATAGACAACTGGTCGACCTCATTAGAAATAAAAACCCAAAAGATTAGATAGACAAACAAACAAACACATAAATGTGGAGAGAAGGGCAGTGCGCGCAGGAGCAAAGGTAAACAGCAGACAGACCTGAATCCTTATCTTTACAAGGTCGACCTCAGAACTTTGTTCAGTTTGTCTCGGTGACGGATAATGGAAGGAAGGGCAGGCAACTGGTCGACTTCGTTTAAATAAACAAATAAAGAATAAGATAAACTCTCAGGAATAGATAAATAATAACAAAAAAATTGTAAAGTGGAGAAAGCGAGAGCGCGCGAATGCACTCAAGCAAACACAAACAGCACAGCACGATGCGTATTTGTTTTTAAAATTGACAAAATAAATCAAAAATAAATCAAAAATAAAAATAAGTGGAAAAGGCGAGAGTGCGCGAGCACACAGGAGCAAAGACAAGCAGCGCACCTTGATGCGTAGTAAAAAAAATAATAAATAGACAACTGGTCGACCTCATTAGAAATAAAAACCCAAAAGATTAGATAGACAAACAAACAAACACATAAATGTGGAGAGAAGGGCAATGCGCGCAGGAGCAAAGGTAAACAGCAGACAGACCTGAATCCTTATCTTTACAAGGTCGACCTCAGAACTTTGTTCAGTTTGTCTCGGTGACGGATAATGGAAGGAAGGGCAGGCAACTGGTCGACTTCATTTAAATAAACAAATAAAAAATAAGATAAACTCTCAGGAATAGATAAATAATAACAAAAAAATTGTAAAGTGCAGAAAGCGAGAGCTCGCGAATGCACTCAAGCAAACACAAACAGAACAGCACGATGCGTATTTTCTTTTAAATTGACAAAATAAATCAAAAATAAATCAAAAATAAAAATAAGTGGAAAAGGCGAGAGTGCGCGAGCACACAGGAGCAAAGACAAGCAGCGCAGCTTGATGCGTAGTAAAAAAAATAATAAATAGACAACTGGTCGACCTCATTAGAAATAAAAACCCAAAAGATTAGATAGACAAACAAACAAACACATGAATGTGGAGAGAAGGGCAGTGCGCGCAGGAGCAAAGGTAAACAGCAGACAGACCTGAATCCTTATCTTTACAAGGTCGACCTCAGAACTTTGTTCAGTTTGTCTCGGTGACGGATAATGGAAGGAAGGGCAGGCAACTGGTCGACTTCATTTAAATAAACAAATAAAAAATAAGATAAACTCTCAGGAATAGATAAATAATAAAAAATTGTAAAGTGGAGAAAGCGAGAGCACGCGAATGCACTCACGCAAACACAAACAGCACAGCACGTTGCGTATTTTTTTTTCAAATTGACAAAATAAATCAAAAATAAATCAAAAATAAAAATAAGTGGAAAAGGCGAGAGTGCGCGAGCACACAGGAGCAAAGACAAGCAGCGCAGCTTGATGCGTAGTAAAAAAAATAATAAATAGACAACTGGTCGACCTCATTAGAAATAAATCCCAAAAGATTAGATAGACAAACAAACAAACACATAAATGTGGAGAGAAGGGCAGTGCGGGCAGGAGCAAAGGTAAACAGCAGACAGACCTGAATCCTTATCTTTACAAGGTCGACCTCAGAACTTTGTTCAGTTTGTCTCGGTGACGGATAATGGAAGGAAGGGCAGGCAACTGGTCGACTTCATTTAAATAAACAAATAAAAAATAAGATAAACTCTCAGGAATAGATAAATAATAACAAAAAAATTGTAAAGTGGAGAAAACGAGAGCGCGCGAATGCACTCAAGCAAACACAAACAGCACAGCACGATGCGTATTTTTTTTTTAAATTCACAAAATAAAACAAAAATAAATCAAAAATAAAAATAAGTGGAAAAGGCGAGAGTGCGCGAGCACACAGGAGCAAAGACAAGCAGCGCAGCTTGATGCGTAGTAAAAAAAATAATAAATAGACAACTGGTCGACCGCATTAGAAATAAAAACCCAAAAGATTAGATAGACAAACAAACAAACACATAAATGTGGAGAGAAGGGCAGTGCGCGCAGGAGCAAAGGTAAACAGCAGACAGACCTGAATCCTTATCTTTACAAGGTCGACCTCAGAACTTTGTTCAGTTTGTCTCGGTGACGGATAATGGAAGGAAGGGCAGGCAACTGGTCGACATCATTTAAATAAACAAATAAAAAATAAGATAAACTCTCAGGAATAGATAAATAATAACAAAAAATTGTAAAGTGGAGAAAGCGAGAGCGCGCGAATGCACTCAAGCAAACACAAACAGCACAGCACGATGCGTATTTTTTTTAAATTGACAAAATAAATAAAAAATAAATCAAAAATAAAAATAAGTGGAAAAGGCGAGAGTGCGCGAGCACACAGGAGCAAACACAAGCAGCGCAGGATGATGTGTAGTAAAAAAAATAATAAGTAGACAACTGGTCGACCTCATTAGAAATAAAAACCCAAAAGATTAGATAGACAAACAAACAAACACAAGAATGTGGAGAGAAGGGCAGTGCTCGCAGGAGCAAAGGTAAACACCAGACAGACCTGAATCCTTATCTTTACAAGGTCGACCTCAGAACTTTGTTCAGTTTGTCTCGGTGACGGATAATGGAAGGAAGGGCAGGCAACTGGTCGACTTCGTTTAAATAAACAAATAAAAAATAAGATAAACTCTCAGGAATAGATAAATAATAACAAAAAAATTGAAAAGTGGAGAAAGCGAGAGCGCGCGAATGCACTCAAGCAAACACAAACAGCACAGCACGATGCGTATTTTTTTTAAAATTGACAAAATAAATCAAAAATAAATCAAAAATAAAAATAAGTGGAAAAGGCGAGAGTGCGCGAGCACACAGGAGCAAAGACAAGCAGCGCAGCTTGATGCGTAGTAAAAAAAATAATAAATAGACAACTGGTCGACCTCATTAGAAATAAAAACCCAAAAGATTAGATAGACAAACAAACAAACACATAAATGTGGAGAGAAAGGCAGTGCGCGCAGGAGCAAAGGTAAACAGCAGACAGACCTGAATCCTTATCTTTACAAGGTCGACCTCAGAACTTTGTTCAGTTTGTCTCGGTGACGGATAATGGAAGGAAGGGCAGGCAACTGGTCGACTTCATTTAAATAAACAAATAAAAAATAAGATAAACTCTCAGGAATAGATAAATAATAACAAAAAATTGTAAAGTGGAGAAAGCGAGAGCGCGCGAATGCACTCAAGCAAACACAAACAGCACAGCACGATGCGTATTTTTTTTAAAATTGACAAAATAAATCAAAAATAAATCAAAAATAAAAATAAGTGGAAAAGGCGAGAGTGCGCGAGCACACAGGAGCAAAGACAAGCAGCGCAGCTTGATGCGTAGTAAAAAAAATAATAAATAGACAACTGGTCGACCTCATTAGAAATAAAAACCTGTCGGGAGCCAAGCTAGCAGCTAAGCTCATCCTGACCTCTGGCTGTGCCGATGTCGCCAGACATCGGGAGCCAAAACCTGCAGCTAGGTTCGTTATCACCTCTGGCTGTGCTGTTACCGCCAGGATATGCTAAAGGCAAGGACATTTGTTCACAGCCACTGTCCGGAATTTCTTTGTTACCTTGTGTTTACTGTAATCAAATGTTGTAAACTTCAAAGCCTCTTTGTGTTCTGCAATTTTAACAACCCTATGCTATTCCCTGGTTCCAAAACTGCATATAAGCTGGAAGTTAAGAATAAACTGCTGCTGCAGTCTTGAGGTTCAACCTTATGGCTGCAGACCTCCCGTACCCCATCTTTGTCTCTTGTCTTTTTTCTCTTGCCTTATTTTTCCTTTTCCGTATCCCTGCCGCCCCTCAGTCAGGATTCTTGTCCCCCTGCCGGCTGGCCCGGCAGGTTTGGCGCCTGGAACAGGGACTTGAAGGCCTGGGATCGACGGCAGGTGACCCCCGCTCAGGTAAGGACGTCCGAATGCTTGGGAAGGAGAGCGGGAGGAGAGTGTATTTTCGGGAGTAATAAATTATGGGACAAGGTAATAGCCGCATGCTATACATGCACGCCCCCAAAGGCATGCTTAATGCCCGGGCAGTGAAAGTTGGCCAAAGTAACTTAGAACGTTTCTTTTACTTTATTGAGGAAGCATGCCCCCAGTTCCTGGAGGAAGGAACCAATAACTTGCTAGAAAATTGAAAAAAAAAAAAAAAAGGGAACATTATGATGCAACTGGCCCTGAGAAAACCTCAGTGGATGCTATTATTCTTTGGTTTCTGGTCCGAGATTGCTTAGATCCTAGACATGAATAGATTAAATTCGATCAGTCGATTGGAGAAACTGAACAGGGACCTGATGAGTGTTGCCCAGCTCTGGGAGCATATGCTGCTGCCTGGGAAGAGCTGAGAAAATTAACAAGACCTGAACCCACTGAGCTAGACATTAAGGAAGACTCAGATGGCTCAGACTCTGAGGAGAAATTATTCAATAAACCTATTAAAGATAGATTGACCTATGTTGAGACTATGTTAAAATCAGTTATAGCTCTATTGTCACAGCTTCATCCAGAACAACAAACTCCTTTAAAGGGAGTCCTGGCAGACTTACAGCTCTCCTAGGTGCAGGCTGCTAGCAGGGGGGAGGAACCTGAGGCTAGAGAAATGCTACCACCACCGAGGTAACTTCTCCTGACCCAGCGCTCTATTTCCATCCACCAGGACAGATTTGAATCCCCAACCAGGGTGAGTGACCATTAGACTGGAGCTTACATTTGCCATAAATCCACTGGGCTAGGTCAAGGAGATCAGCAATTGTGGGTGTTTGGAGACAACTGATCTCTAGTTCAGCTCAGCTGGTTGCTCGTCAAGTCTAAATTGTTTCAGGAATGCTGCTCAAGTTTGAGCCCAATCATATATATTTGGAATATTTTGCAGGACTTACCTAACTTCTATGAGTGCTCAGGCAGATGAAGTTCTCTCTGTCTCCTTTTCTGTCTCCCTCTAAACTCTGCCTGCCTGCCTGTGACCTAGGATGGGTATTGATATTTGTTTAACATCTGCTTTAAAAGACTCAAAGAAAGGTTTTCTATTCTTGTTATTGATGTTTAAGTTTTGGAGATTCAGTTAAATTCTGCTTGTTTGGCTAAATCATAAGCTTTCTCTAGCATTGAGCACATGGTAGACAATAGGATTGGATGGAGTGAAAGCCTGCCCATCCTCCAGGTAACAAGCATGCCAAATTCCTGGAGGCTGGGACTTGGAGTCCTGTGGCCTTGCATTTCAAAGGTGCCTTACAATTCAAATGCTGGAAGATGAAGGTGTCTTACTGTGAGCTCACTGTCTGTGTTCATTTCCTGTCTCCCACATACTCCCTTTGTGAGCTAAACTGGTTTCTCAAAATTTGGCTTCTCAGATGATCTGAAAATTTTGGTTTGCTGAAAAGATTTTTTTTTGTTGTTTACTATCTAACCACGTGGTTCTAGAATATAGGCAAAATAATATCATTTGCCACTGGAATTCCAAAAGAACTTACATGGCCAATTAAAGAACAATTCTAAGCGCGCCCCAAAACGTGTGCACATTGTCTGTATGTGTATGTGTGTCTATGTCTATGTCTGTGTGTTGGTAAAACTTAAAAACAAAACAAAAAACAGGTTTTAAGCCTAAACTGATATGTTTGGGAGCAAACAAATGTGTCTAAGAAAAACTCCAAAAGGTTTTAATATACAGCACGTGATATAAGTGCAATGATGTACAACCAGTGTGTTATTCTTTATGTCTATCTATGCTAAGAGTCAAGTGTACACCTAATCCTGACAATTCTTTGGTATAGACTTAAGATTTTGCTTCTCCATTTTTTTTTCTCTTTTTTCGCGGTGCTCTCAAACTCTTTAAGATCAAGGGACCAGAGTCATTTTGAAATAACTGCACAGGTGTGACTATTAACCTAAATTTTCCGGACCCCAAATTAACATTTTGCTTTATAGGATACAGGTTGACATGTGTGCTAGCTGAGTGGACCGTGGCAGTCTATGGCTACAAAAAGCTGCCTCCACAGTCGGCTCCCAAACTGGGAGTTGTTTGTGATTCAGAAACTGCTACAGAGAGCAGACTTGGTTAGCCTTCAATCTGTGTGGATTTTGTGACTAGAAAGATGGTTAAAGGCCCAAGCCTTCTAAAATCTGTTTAAGAATGCCCTTAACCAGTCTGTGTAGAAATTTACAGGCAACAAGCAGGAAATGTGACAGCCTATCCAGGGAACTCTACTAAAGAATTATCCAGATGCAAACCATCTCTCCTGCTGGCCTGCTAATTTGGGATGGAAGACACAGCCACTTCAGATCCACTGAAGCTGAGACTTTTATTGTTATTCATTTGTTTTCTCTTTCACGTGCCAGTAAGGTAAGGTTAAATAATATGACTAGATTTAATGACACTTGGACCCCATTCAGTCTGCCGTTCTTTAAGTGTTACAGCAAAACTCTGGCAACTACTTGGTGGTCAATTTTTAGCAACTTACAGGTAAACTCTACTCCTTTTGTTCTCCTATTGGTTTAATTGGAAATAAAAAGGGCTTTTATGGCTAAGACTCTTTGGATAGTTCAAAGCCAGCCCAGGCAGAGAAAAATAAAAATCCCTCTTGGTCATATTTTGGGTCCTTATTATTTTACTAGTCAGAAATTACAGGTTAAGACTTCTCATTTGCGTATTTTGCATGATTTTCAAAAATTTATGGGAGATATTAATTGGCTTCGCCCTTATCTTAAATTGTCCACAGCTGAATTAAAACCCTTATTTGATCTATTAAAAGGTGAGAAAGGAGTTTTGGGTCCTCAGACATATTTTGGGTTCAAAACATAAACTGGGAAAGGCCCGAGCTTACAATTTATATACAAGAAAAGCCCTTCCGAGGTCTGCTAGATACAGGAGCAGATGTGTCTGTGATAGCCAAGAGACATTGGCCTTCCAACTGGCCTCTTACTGCGTCTCTTACATCCTTGTAGGGGATTGGCCATGCCACAGACACCCAACAAAGCAGTGCCATCCTTAACTGGAGAGATGGTGAGGGGCATTTTGGGACTTTCCAGATCATTTGCCCATAAATTTGTGGGGCAGAGATATTATGGAAAAGAAGGGAGTTTATTTGTTTAGCCCTAGTGACGCAGTCACTCGTCAACTCCTAAGTCAAGGTCTACTGCCTTCAAGAGGATTGGGAAGCCATCAACAAGGAATTAGAGAACCCATTCAACCTCAGCCCCGACCTCCTAGACAGGGGCTGGGATATTTTTAACGGGGGTTGCTGCTTGTCCTGTCCCTCATGCTGATCCTATCACATGGTTATCAGACACTCCGGTGTGGGTGGATCAGTGGCCCCTATCAATTGAAAAGATTGTTGTTGCCCAACAGCTGGTGCAGGAACAGCTGGACTTGGGCCACATTGCTCCTACTACTTCCCCATGGAATTCGCCTATTTTTGTTGTTAAAAAGAAATCTGGCAAATGGAGACTCCTACAGGATCTCCGGCGAGTGAATGCCACCATGGAACTTATGGGGGCATTACAACCGGGCTTGCCCTCTCCTATGGCAATTCCTCAAAATACATACAAAATTATAATTGACTTAAAAGATTGTTTTTATACCATACTTCTTGCTCCTCAAGATTGCAAACGCTTTGCATTTATTGTCACCTCTACTAATTTTAAAGAACCCATGAAACGGTACCATTGGCTAGTGTTGCCTCAAGGCATGGAGAATAGCCCCAACTTCCGTCAAAGCTTTGTAACATGGGCTCTCTCTCTTCTACTTGCCAAAATTTTCCTTCTGTTTGGTCTGTTGAAGGGGGACCCTGACCCTAAATCTCCCAGAGAAATAACAACTGAAGCAGCAAAAGCCTTGAGCATAGTAAATTCTGCCATTTCTTCCCAACATATAAATTATATAGATTACTCAGCCCCTTGGAAAGCTTATATTTTAACTACACCTCATTGTTCAACAGCGGTCCTTTGGCAGAAGGGACCCCCTTTTGTGGTTTTCCTTGCCTGCTACTCCTTCAAAAGTATTAATTCCTTATTATGAATTGGTAGCCACCTTAGTCCATATGTGCCGTGTGGAATCTTGTAAGTATCTTGGATGAGATCCACAGGTTATTTATATCCCCTATACTTTGCAGCAACAAGAATGGCTTTATAGTCTTTGTGATTCCTGGGTCACTGCCTGGGACAATTTTGTGGGCACAATTTCACAACATTATCCCTCTAACAAGTTACTTCACTTTGCCTCTTCTTACCATTAAGTGAGGACAATGCTATTACAGATGAGGCTACCCAAATTTTTCTTTCTCAAATTGACTTGGCAAAGCAATCACATGCTGCCCACCATCAAAACAGTCGTGCCTTACGTCAGCAATTTCATATTACTTATGAGGCAGCTCGTCAAATTGTAAAAACTTGTCCCAACTGTGCTACCTTCCTGCCTGTGCCCTCCAATGGCATTAACCCTCATGGTCAAGGAATTGTCGAATGGGCCAACGGTTTGTTAAAACACCAAATTTCTAAATTAAAAGGGGGGGAAACTATACCCCTTCTCTCCTGTTAATATACTTTCTCATACTTTATTCATACTAAATTTTTTAAATTTGGATTGCAATGGCCACTCCGCAGCACAGCGGTTCTGGGAAAAGAGAGAGCAAAGAGCTTTTGCTCAAGTTAAGTGGAAAGATCCTTTAACAAGTGCTTGGCACAGGCCCGATCCGGTACTGACATGGGGTCGAGGACATGTCTGTGTTTTTTCACAGGATGAAAATCATGCCCGCTGGCTACCTGAGCGTTGTGTTCGCATTGTGGAAACTCATCAGAATGGTACAAGCGCTGACCCACTGGGCTTACGTGCCAGATCCACCGATTGTGCACCCCGCGACCTGGGAGGGAGCTGAGGTGTTTGTCCATGTCAACAGATCAGCGTACGGTACAGCTCCAGACCCTTTTGTCCAGCACGTTAAGATGGGAGATTTTGCAGCTTCTGGCATTGGAACCCCTTTATGCTTTACAACTGACTCCAACAGTTATATTCCAGGCTGTACTGTAATGCAATCCATAAACTATAGAATTTGGATTCCTGATAATAGTCAAGTATATAATATACAAATGACTTCATTGCCTACTGGGTTTCCTGTACATGCCAATTCTACCCCATCCTTCGTGATACCTCGCTGCATCAACTCCTCTCAAATTGTAGAATCCACGGGAGAACTGCACCCTGTAAAGTATAGACATGATCACCCTTTTATAACCAATATTTCAGGAACTAATTCTCAGCTGATGGACTGGTCTGGAGCTAATCTCACCAATAAGTTCAACCCAGGTCTGTGATGGATGAATGGACGCCCTCAACGCCATGTCTGGATGTTAGTGGCTGCTCTGAATAATATCTCCTGGCCCACTTCTACTTCTTTAAAAAATATTATGAGTTGTGTAACACCCCCTTATGCTATTATGTATGGACCTTTTAATATTTCTATAGGAGCCATGTATTTCAATGTTACCTGCACTAACTGTTCTTTTACAAATTGCTTGTATAGTGGTCTTACTGATTCTGTAATTATTATTAAGCAACCACCATTTGTTATGCTTCCTGTAAACTTATCTGAAGCTTGGTATGAAGAAACAGATATTCAAGTGTTAAAACATTTAAAAGAACTTATGCGCCCTAGACGATTTGTAGGGCTATTAATAGCAGGAATTTTAGCCTTTATTTCCTTAGCTGCCTCTGCTGCAGCGGCTACTGTGGCTTTAACACAAAATGTGCAGACAGCTCACCATGTTAATCAGCTTGCTCATAATACCACGCAAGCCCTGCACTTTCAAGGCAGGATTGATGATAAGGTAGAACAAAAATTAGAAGCATTGTATGAATCTGTGTTGTCTCTGGGAGAACAAATTCGTGCCTTACAAACTTTGCAACGGGTGCGCTGTCATGCTGGGTTTGACTTTATTTGTGTGACCCCCCATAAGTATAATGGGTCAAGCTATCCTTGGGAACAAGTTGTAGCACATCTAAATGGTATTTGCCACCATAATAACTTGTCCTTAGATCTCTTTCAACTCCATAGACAAATAGCCGGACTAGAACAGGCTCCGCCTTTGGACTTTAAAGTGGCAGAAACAGCAAAAGAACTGTTTGAACAACTTCAACAGTATGTCCCTTCCTTATCTAATGTTAAGGGGCTGCTAATGACATTGCTCGGTCCAGGGATACTTTTGCTGATGGCTTGCCTATGTCTTCCTTGCATTGTACGCATATTGCAAAACTCTTTCATGAGTTTAGCCAGCCAGCTGCATAAGGTCAAGCTCCAAGTAAACGAATTTCACCCGAGAGGAGCCGCAGCCAGAGACGGGTATGAGGCAGTGCCAGCCTAGACCGACCTAAGACAGGGCCTTCAGCACTGCTCTGAAGTTGTTCCCTAAGACGGGTAAGGCAGGCTGAGGTACTCACCCCACCTAAGACAGGCGGGTTCGCTTCTTTTAATAAAAAGACGAGGGAATTGTCGGGAGCCAAGCTAGCAGCTAAGCTCATCCTGACCTCTGGCTGTGCCGATGTCGCCAGACATCGGGAGCCAAAACCTGCAGCTAGGTTCGTTATCACCTCTGGCTGTGCTGTTACCGCCAGGATATGCTAAAGGCAAGGACATTTGTTCACAGCCACTGTCCGGAATTGCTTTGTTACCTTGTGTTTACTGTAATCAAATGTTGTAAACTTCAAAGCCTCTTTGTGTTCTGGAATTTTAACAACCCTATGCTATTCCCGGGTTCCAAAACTGCATATAAGCTGGAAGTTAAGAATAAACTGCTGCTGCAGTCTTGAGGTTCAACCTTATGGCTGCAGACCTCCCGTACCACATCTTTGTCTCTTGACTTTTTTCTCTTGCCTTATTTTTCCTTTTCCGTATCCCTGCCGCCCCTCAGTCAGGATTCTTGTCCCCCTGCCGGCTGGCCCGGCAGGAAAACCCAAAATATTAGGTAGACAAACAAACAAACACATAAATGTGGAGAGAAGGGCAGTGCGCGCAGGAGCAAAGGTAAACAGCAGACAGACCTGAATCCTTATCTTTACAAGGTCGACCTCAGAACTTTGTTCAGTTTGTCTCGGTGACGGATAATGGAAGGAAGGGCAGGCAACTGGTCGACTTCATTTAAATAAACAAATAAAAATAAGATAAACTCTCAGGAATAGATAAATAATAACAAAAAAACTGTAAAGTGGAGAAAGCGAGAGCGCGCGAATGCACTCAAGCAAACACAAACAGCACAGCACGATGCGTATTTTTTTTAAAAATTGACAAAATAAATCAAAAATAAATCAAAAATAAAAATAAGTGGAAAAGGCGAGAGTGCGCGAGCACACAGGAGCAAAGACAAGCAGCGCAGCTTGATGCGTAGTAAAAAAAATAATAAATAGACAACTGGTCGACCTCATTAGAAATAAAAACCCAAAAGATTAGATAGACAAACAAACAAACACATAAATGTGGAGAGAAGGGCAGTGCGCGCAGGAGCAAAGGTAAACAGCAGACAGACCTGAATCTTTATCTTCACAAGGTCGACCTCAGAACTTTGTTCAGTTTGTCTCGGTGACGGATAATGGAAGGAAGGGCAGGCAACTGGTCGACTTCATTTAAATAAACAAATAAAAAATAAGATAAACTCTCAGGAATAGATAAATAATAACAGAAAAAATTGTAAAGTGGAGAAAGCGAGAGCGCGCGAATGCACTCAAGCAAACACAAACAGCACAGCACGATGCGTATTTTTTTAAATTGACAAAATAAATAAAAAATAAATCAAAAATAAAAATAAGTGGAAAAGGCGAGAGTGCGCGAGCACACAGGAGCAAAGACAAGCAGCGCACCTTGATGCGTAGTAAAAAAAATAATAAATAGACAACTGGTCGACCTCATTAGAAATAAAAACCCAAAAGATTAGATAGACAAACAAACAAACACATAAATGTGGAGAGAAGGGCAGTGCTCGCAGGAGCAAAGGTAAACAGCAGACAGACCTGAATCCTTATCTTTACAAGGTCGACCTCAGAACTTTGTTCAGTTTGTCTCGGTGACGGATAATGGAAGGAAGGGCAGGCAACTGGTTGACTTCATTTAAATAAACAAATAAAAAAATAAGATAAACTCTCAGGGATAGATAAATAATAACAAAAAAATTGTAAAGTGGAGAAAGCGAGAGCGCGCGAATGCACTCAAGCAAACACAAACAGCACAGCACGATGTGTATTTTTTTTTAAATTGACAAAATTAATCAAAAATAAATCAAAAATAAAAATAAGTGGAAAAGGCGAGAGTGCGCGAGCACACAGGAGCAAAGACAAGCAGCGCAGCTTGATGCGTAGTAAAAAAAATAATAAATAGACAACTGGTCGACCTCATTAGAAATAAAAACCCAAAAGATTAGATAGACAAACAAACAAACACATGAATGTGGAGAGAAGGGCATTGCGCGCAGGAGCAAAGGTAAACACCAGACAGACCTGAATCCTTATCTTTACAAGGTCGACCTCAGAACTTTGTTCAGTTTGTCTCGGTGACGGATAATGGAAGGAAGGGCAGGCAACTGGTCGACTTCATTTAAATAAACAAATAAAAAATAAGATAAACTCTCAGGAATAGATAAATAATTACAAAAAATTGTAAAGTGGAGAAAGCGAGAGCGCGAGACTGCACTCAAGCAAACACAAACAGCACAGAACGATGCGTATTTTTTTTAAATTGACAAAATAAATCAAAAATAAATCAAAAATAAAAATAAGTGGAAAAGGCGAGAGTGCGCGAGCACACGGGAGCAAAGACAAGCAGCGCAGCTTGATGCGTAGTAAAAAAATAATAAATAGACAACTGGTCGACCTCATTAGAAATAAAAACCCAAAAGATTAGATAGACAAACAAACAAACACATAAATGTGGAGAGAAGGGCAGTGCGCGCAGGAGCAAAGGTAAACAGCAGACAGACCTGAATCCTTATCTTTACAAGGTCGACCTCAGAACTTTGTTCAGTTTGTCTCGGTGACGGATAATGGAAGGAAGGGCAGGCAACTGGTCGACTTCATTTAAATAAACAAATAAAAAATAAGATAAACTCTCAGGAATAGATAAATAATAACAAAAAATTGTAAAGTGGAGAAAGCGAGAGCGCGCGAATGCACTCAAGCAAACACAAACAGCACAGCACGATGCGTATTTTTTTTTAAATTGACAAAATAAATAAAAAATAAATCAAAAATAAAAATAAGTGGAAAAGGCGAGACTCGCGAGCACACAGGAGCAAAGACAAGCAGCACAGCTTGATGCGTAGTAAAAAAAATAATAAATAGACAACTGGTCGACCTCATTAGAAATAAAAACCCAAAAGATTAGATAGACAAACAAACAAACACATAAATGTGGAGAGAAGGGCAGTGCGCGCAGGAGCAAAGGTAAACAGCAGACAGACCTGAATCCTTATCTTTACAAGGTCGACCTCAGAACTTTGTTCAGTTTGTCTCGGTGACGGCCAATGGAAGGAAGGGCAGGCAACTGGTCGACTTCATTTAAATAAACAAATAAAAAATAAGATAAACTCTCAGGAATAGATAAATAATAACAAAAACTTGTAAAGAGCAGAAAGCGAGAGCGCGCGAATGCACTCAAGCAAACACAAACAGCACAGCACGATGCGTATTTTTTTTAAATTGACAAAATAAATCAAAAATAAATCAAAAATAAAAATAAGTGGAAAAGGCGAGAGTGCGCGAGCACACAGGAGCAAAGACAAGCAGCGCAGCTTGATGCGTAGTAAAAAAAATAATAAATAGACAACTGGTCGACCTCATTAGAAATAAAAACCCAAAAGATTAGATAGACAAACAAACAAACACATGAATGTGGAGAGAAGGGCAGTGCACGCAGGAGCAAAGGTAAACACCAGACAGACCTGAATCCTTGTCTTTACAAGGTCGACCTCAGAACTTTGTTCAGTTTGTCTCGGTGACGGATAATGGAAGGAAGGGCAGGCAACTGGTCGACTTCATTTAAATAAACAAATAAAAAATAAGATAAACTCTCAGGAATAGATAAATAATAAAAAAATTGTAAAGTGGAGAAAGCGAGAGCACGCGAATGCACTCAAGCAAACACAAACAGCACAGCACGTTGCGTATTTTTTTTTCAAATTGACAAAATAAATCAAAAATAAATCAAAAATAAAAAGAAGTGGAAAAGGCGAGAGTGCGCGAGCACACAGGACAAAGACAAGCAGCGCAGCTTGATGCGTAGTTAAAAAAATAATAAATAGACAACTGGTCGACCTCATTAGAAATAAAAACCCAAAAGATTAGATAGACAAACAAACAAACACATAAATGTGGAGAGAAGGGCAGTGCGCGCAGGAGCAAAGGTAAACAGCAGACAGACCTGAATCCTTATCTTTACAAGGTCGACCTCAGAACTTTGTTCAGTTTGTCTCGGTGACGGAAAATGGAAGGAAGGGCAGGCAACTGGTCGACTTCATTTAAATAAACAAATAAAAAATAAGATAAACTCTCAGGAATAGATAAATAATAACAAAAAAATTGTAAAGTGGAGAAAGCGAGAGCGCGCGAATGCACTCAAGGAAACACAAACAGCACAGCACGATGCATATTTTTTTTTCTGTATTATTTTTTTTTAATTGGCCAGTCCTGGGCCTTGGACTCAGGGCCTGAGCACTGTCCCTGGCTTCTTCCCTCTCAAGGCAAGCACTCTGCGACTTGAGCCGCAGCGCCGCTTCTGGCCGTTTTCTGTATATGTGGTGCTGGGGAATCGAACCTAGGGCCTCGTGTATCCGAGGCAGGCACTCTTGACACTAGGCTATATCCCCAGCCCTATTTTTTTTAAATTGACAAAATAAATCAAAAATAAATCAAAAATAAAAATAAGTGGAAAAGGCGAGAGTGCGCGAGCACACAGGAGCAAAGACAAGCAGCGCAGCTAGATGCAAAGTAAAAAAAATAATAAATAGACAACTGGTCGACCTCATTAGAAATAAAAACCCAAAAGATTAGATAGACAAACAAACAAACACATAAATGTGGAGAGAAGGGCAGTGCGCGCAGGAGCAAAGGTAAACAGCAGACAGACCTGAATCCTTATCTTTACAAGGTCGACCTCAGAACTTTGTTCAGTTTGTCTCGGTGACGGATAATGGAAGGAAGGGCAGGCAACTGGTCGACTTCGTTTAAATAAACAAATAAAGAATAAGATAAACTCTCAGGAATAGATAAATAATAACAAAAAAATTGTAAAGTGGAGAAAGCGAGAGCGCGCGAATGCACTCAAGCAAACACAAACAGCACAGCACGATGCGTATTTGTTTTTAAAATTGACAAAATAAATCAAAAATAAATCAAAAATAAAAATAAGTGGAAAAGGCGAGAGTGCGCGAGCACACAGGAGCAAAGACAAGCAGCGCAGCTTGATGCGTAGTAAAAAAAATAATAAATAGACAACTGGTCGACCTCATTAGAAATAAAAACCCAAAAGATTAGATAGACAAACAAACAAACACATAAATGTGGAGAGAAGGGCAATGCGCGCAGGAGCAAAGGTAAACAGCAGACAGACCTGAATCCTTATCTTTACAAGGTCGACCTCAGAACTTTGTTCAGTTTGTCTCGGTGACGGATAATGGAAGGAAGGGCAGGCAACTGGTCGACTTCATTTAAATAAACAAATAAAAAATAAGATAAACTCTCAGGAATAGATAAATAATAACAAAAAAATTGTAAAGTGCAGAAAGCGAGAGCTCGCGAATGCACTCAAGCAAACACAAACAGAACAGCACGATGCGTATTTTCTTTTAAATTGACAAAATAAATCAAAAATAAATCAAAAATAAAAATAAGTGGAAAAGGCGAGAGTGCGCGAGCACACAGGAGCAAAGACAAGCAGCGCAGCTTGATGCGTAGTAAAAAAAATAATAAATAGACAACTGGTCGACCTCATTAGAAATAAAAACCCAAAAGATTAGATAGACAAACAAACAAACACATG
>NW_025957622.1:0-41821 GCF_023159225.1 Perognathus longimembris pacificus
GGCAACTGGTCGACTTCATTTAAATAAACAAATAAAAAATAAGATAAACTCTCAGGAATATGATAAATACTAACAAAAAAATTGTAAAGTTGAGGAAAGCGAGAGCGCGCGAATGCACTCAAGCAAACACAAATAGCACAGCACGATGCGTATTTTTTTTTTTAAATTGACAAAATAAATCAAAAATAAAAATAAATGGAAAAGGCGGAGAGTGCGCGAGCACACAGGAGCAAAGACAAGCAGCGCAGCTTGATGCGTAGTAAAAAAAATAATAAATAGACAACTGGGTCGACCTCATTAGAAATAAAAACCCAAAAGATTAGATAGACAAACAAACAAACACATAAATGTGGAGAGAAGGGCAGTGCGCGCAGGAGCAAAGGTAAACAGCAGACAGACCTGAATCCTTATCTTTACAAGGTCGACCTCAGAACTTTGTTCAGTTTTGTCTCGGTGACGGATAATGGAAGGAAGGGCAGGCAACTGGTCGACTTCATTTAAATAAACAAAAAATAAGATAAACTCTCAGGAATAGATAAATAATAACAAAAAAAAATTGTAAAGTGGAGAAAGCGAGAGCGCGCGAATGCACTCAAGCAAACACAAACAGCACAAAAACGATGCGTATTTTTTTTAAATTGACAAAATAAATCAAAAATAAAAATAAGTGGAAAAGGCGAGAGTGCGCGAGCACACAGGAGCAAAGACAAGCAGCGCAGCTTGATGCGTAGTAAAAAAAATAATAAATAGACAACTGGTCGACCTCATTAGAAATAAAAACCCAAAAGATTAGATAGACAAACAAACAAACACATAAATGTGGAGAGAAGGGCAGTGCGTGCAGGAGCAAAGGTAAACAGCAGACAGACCTGAATCCTTATCTTTACAAGGTCGACCTCAGAACTTTGTTCAGTTGGTCTCGGTGACGGATAATGGAAGGAAGGGCAGGCAACTGGTCGACTTCATTTAAATAAACAAATAAAAAATAAGATAAACTCTCAGGAATAGATAAATAATAACAAAAAAATTGTAAAGTGCAGAAAGCGAGAGCGCGCGAATGCACTCAAGCAAACACAAACAGCACAGCACGATGCGTATTTTTTTTTAAATTGAAAAAATAAATCAAAAATAAAAATAAGTGGAAAAGGCGAGAGTGCGCGAGCACACAGGAGCAAAGACAAGCACCGCAGCTTGATGCGTAGTAAAAAAAAATAATAAATAGACAACTGGTCGACCTCATTAGAAATAAAAACCCAAAAGATTAGATAGACAAACAAACAAACACATAAATGTGGAGAGAAGGGCAGTGCGCGCAGGAGCAAAGGTAAACCGAAGACAGACCTGAATCCTTATCTTTACAAGGTCGACCTCAGAAATTTGTTCAGTTTGTCTCGGTGACGGATAATGGAAGGAAGGGGCAGGCAACTGGTCGACTTCATTTAAATAAACAAATAAAAAATAAGATAAACTCTCAGGAATAGATAAATAATAACAAAAAAATTGTAAAGTGGAGAAAGCGAGAGCGCGCGAATGCACTCAAGCAAACACAAACAGCACAGCACGATGCGTATTTTTTTTTAAATTGACAAAATAAATCATAAATAAATCAAAAATAAAAATAAGTGGAAAAGGCGAGAGTGCGCGAGCACACAGGAGCAAAGACAAGCAGCGCAGCTTGATGCATAGTAAAAAAAATAATAAATAGACAACAGGTCGACCTCATTAGAAATAAAAACCCAAAAGAATAGATAGACAAACAAACAAACACATAAATGTGGAGAGAAGGGCAGTGCGCGCAGGAGCAAAGGTAAACAGCAGACAGACCTGAATCCTTATCTTTACAAGGTCGACCTCAGAACTTTGTTCAGTTTGCCTCGGTGACGGATAATGGAAGGAAGGGCAGGCAACTGGTCGACTTCATTTAAATAAACAAATAAAAAATAAGATTAACTCTCAGGAATAGATAAATAATAAGAAAAAAATTGTAAAGTGGAGAAAGCGAGAGCGCGCAAATGCACTCAAGCAAACACAAACAGCACAGCACGATGCGTATTTTTTTTTAAAATTGACAAAATAAATCAAAAATAAAAATAAGTGGAAAAGGCGAGACTGCGCGAGCACACAGGAGCAAAGACAAGCAGCGCAGCTTGATGCGTAGTAAAAAAAATAATAAATAGACAACTGGTCGACCTCATTAGAAATAAAAACCCAAAAGATTAGATAGACAAACAAACAAACACATAAATGTGGAGAGAAGGGCAGTGCGCGCAGGAGCAAAGGTAAACAGCAGACAGACCTGAATCCTTATCTTTACAAGGTCGACCTCAGAACTTTGTTCAGTTTGTCTCGGTGACGGATAATGGAAGGAAGGGCAGGCAACTGGTCGACTTCATTTAAATAAACAAATAAAAAATAAGATAAACTCTCAGGAATAGATAAATAATAACAAAAAAATTGTAAAGTGGAGAAAGCGAGAGCGCGCGAATGCACTCAAGCAAACACAAACAGCACAGCACGATGCGTATTTTTTTTAAAATTGACAAAATAAATCAAAATTAAATCAAAAATAAAAATAAGTGGAAAAGGCGAGAGTGCGCGAGCACACAGGAGCAAAGACAAGCAGCGCAGCTTGATGCGTAGTAAAAAAAAAAATAATAAATAGACAACTGGTCGACCTCATTAGAAATAAAAACCCAAAAGATTAGATAGACAAACAAACAAACACATAAATGTGGAGAGAAGGGCAGTGCGCGCAGGAGCAAAGGTAAACAGCAGACAGACCTGAATCCTTATCTTTACAAGGTCGACCTCAGAACTTTGTTCAGTTTGTCTCGGTGACGGATAATGGAAGGAAGGGCAGGCAACTGGTCGACTTCATTTAAATAAACAAATAAAAAATAAGATTAACTCTCAGGAATAGATAAATAATAAGAAAAAAATTGTAAAGTGGAGAAAGCGAGAGCGCGCAAATGCACTCAAGCAAACACAAACAGCACAGCACGATGCGTATTTTTTTTTAAAATTGACAAAATAAATGAAAAATAAAAATAAGTGGAAAAGGCGAGACTGCGCGAGCACACAGGAGCAAAGACAAGCAGCGCAGCTTGATGCGTAGTAAAAAAAATAATAAATAGACAACTGGTCGACCTCATTAGAAATAAAAACCCAAAAGATTAGATAGACAAACAAACAAACACATAAATGTGGAGAGAAGGGCAGTGCGCGCAGGAGCAATGGTAAACAGCAGACAGACCTGAATCCTTATCTTTACAAGGTCGACCTCAGAACTTTGTTCAGTTTGTCTCGGTGACGGATAATGGAAGGAAGGGCAGGCAACTGGTCGACTTCATTTAAATAAACAAATAAAAAATAAGATGAACTCTCAGGAATAGATAAATAATAACAAAAAAATTGTAAAGTGGAGAAAGCGAGAGCGCGCGAATGCACTCAAGCAAACACAAACAGCACAGCACGATGCGTATTTTTTTTAAAATTGACAAAATAAATCAAAATTAAATCAAAAATAAAAATAAGTGGAAAAGGCGAGAGTGCGCGAGCACACAGGAGCAAAGACAAGCAGCGCAGCTTGATGCGTAGTAAAAAAAAATAATAAATAGACAACTGGTCGACCTCATTAGAAATAAAAACCCAAAAGATTAGATAGACAAACAAACAAACACATAAATGTGGAGAGAAGGGCAGTGCGCGCAGGAGCAAAGGTAAACAGCAGACAGACCTGAATCCTTATCTTTACAAGGTCGACCTCAGAACTTTGTTCAGTTTGTCTCGGTGACGGATAATGGAAGGAAGGGCAGGCAACTGGTCGACTTCATTTAAATAAACAAATAAAAAATAAGATAAACTCTCAGGAATAGATAAATAATTACAAAAAAATTGTAAAGTGGAGAAAGCGAGAGCGTGGTAATGCACTCAAGCAAACACAAACAGCACAGCACGCTGCGTATATTTTTTAAAATTGACAAAATAAATCAAAAATAAATCAAAAATAAAAATAAGTGGAAAAGGCGAGAGTGCGCGAGCACACAGGAGCAAAGACAAGCAGCGCAGCGTGATGCGTAGTAAAAAAAATAATAAATAGAAAACTGGTCGACCTCATTAGAAATAAAAACCCAAAAGATTAGATAGACAAACAAACAAACACATAAATGTGGAGAGAAGGGCAGTGCGCGCAGGAGCAAAGGTAAACAGCAGACAGACCTGAATCCTTATCTTTACAAGGTCGACCTCAGAACTTTGTTCAGTTTGTCTCGGTGACGGATAATGGAAGGAAGGGCAGGCAAATGGTCGACTTCATTTAAATAAACAAATAAAAAATAAGATAAACTCTCAGGAATAGATAAATAATAACAAAAAATTGTAAAGTGGAGAAAGCGAGAGCGCGGGAATGCACTCAAGCAAACAAAAACAGCACAGCACGATGCGTATGTTTTTTTTAAATTGACAAAATAAATCAAAAATAAAAATAAGTGGAAAAGGCGAGAGTACGCGAGCACACAGGAGCAAAGACAAGCAGCGCAGCTTGATGCGTAGTAAAAAAAATAATAAATAGACAACTGGTCGACCTCATTAGAAATAAAAACCCAAAAGATTAGATAGACAAACAAACAAACACATAAATGTGGAGAGAAGGGCAGTGCGCGCAGGAGGAAAGGTAAACATCAGACAGACCTGAATCCTTATCTTTACAAGGTCCACCTCAGAACTTTGTTCAGTTTGTCTCGGTGACGGATAATGGAAGGAAGGGCAGGCAATTGGTCGACTTCCTTAAATAATCAAATAAAAAATAACATAAATTCTCAGGAATAGATAAATAATAACAAAAAAATTGTAAAGTGGAGAAAGCGAGAGCGCGCAAATGCACTCAAGCAAACACAAACAGCACAGCACGATGCGTATTTTTTTTCAAATTGACAAAATAAATCAAAAATAAATCAAAAATAAAAATTAGTGGAAAAGGCGAGAGTGCGCGAGCACACAGGAGCAAAGACAAGCAGCGCAGCTTGATGCGTAGTAAAAAAAATAATAAATAGACAACTGGTCGACCTCATTAGAAATAAAAACCCAAAAGATTTGATAGACAAACAAACAAACACATGAATGTGGAGAGAAGGGCAGTGCGCGCAGGAGCAAAGGTAAACAGCAGACAGACCTGAATCCTTATCTTTACAAGGTCGACCTCAGAACTTTGTTCAGTTTGTCTCGGTGACGAATAATGGAAGGAAGGGCAGGCAACTGGTCGACTTCATTTAAATAAACAAATAAAAAATAAGATAAACTCTCAGGAATAGATAAATAATAACAAAAAAATTGTAAAGTGGAGAAAGCGAGAGCGCGCGAATGCACTCATGCAAACACAAACAGCACAGCACGATGCGTATTTTTTTTTAAATTGACAAAATAAATCAAAATTAAATCAAAAATAAAAATAAGTGGAAAAGGCGAGAGTGCGCGAGCACACAGGAGCAAAGACAAGCAGCGCAGCTTGATGCGTAGTAAAAAAAAATAATAAATAGACAACTGGTCGACCTCATTAGAAATAAAAACCCAAAAGATTAGATAGACAAACAAACAAACACATAAATGTGGAGAGAAGGGCAGTGCGCGCAGGAGCAAAGGTAAACAGCAGACAGACCTGAATCCTTATGTTTACAAGGTCGACCTCAGAACTTTGTTCAGTTTGTCTCGGTGACGGATAATGGAAGGAAGGGCAGGCAACTGGTCGACTTCATTTAAATAAACAAATAAAAAATAAGATAAACTCTCAGGAATAGATAAATAATAACAAAAAAATTGTAAAGTGGAGAAAGCGAGAGCGCGCGAATGCACTCAAGCAAACACAAACAGCACAGCACGATGCGTATTTTTTTTTAAAATTGACAAAATAAATGAAAAATAAAAATAAGTGGAAAAGGCGAGAGTGCGCGAGCACGCAGGAGCAAAGACAAGCAGCGCAGCTTGATGCGTGTTAAAAAAAAATAATAAATAGACAACTGGTCGACCTCATTAGAAATAAAATCCCAAAAGATTAGATAGACAAACAAACAAACACATAAATGTGGAGAGAAGGGCAGTGCGCGCAGGAGCAAAGGTAAACAGCAGACAGACCTGAATCCTTATCTTTACAAGGTCGACCTCAGAAATTTGTTCAGTTTGTCTCGGTGACGGATAATGGAAGGAAGGGCAGGCAACTGGTCGACTTCATTTAAATAAACAAATAAAAAATAAGATAAACTCTCAGGAATAGATAAATAATAACAAAAAAATTGTAAAGTAGAGAAAGCGAGAGCGCGCGAATGCACTCAAGCAAACACAAACAGCACAGCACGATGCGTATTTTTTTTAAAATTGACAAAATAAATAAAAAATAAATCAAAAATAAAAATAAGTGGAAAAGGCGAGAGTGTGCGAGCACACAGGAGCAAAGACAAGCAGCGCAACTTGATGCGTAGTAAAAAAAAATAATAAATAGACAACTGGTCGACCTCATTAGAAATAAAAACCCAAAAGATTAGATAGACAAACAAACAAACACATAAATGTGGAGAGATGGGCAGTGCGCGCAGGAGCAAAGGTAAACAGCAGACAGACCTGAATCCTTATCTTTACAAGGTCGACCTCAGAACTTTGTTCACTTTGTCTCGGTGACGGATAATGGAAGGAAGGACAGGCAACTGGTCGACTACATTTAAATAAACAAATAAAAAATAAGATAAACTCTCAGGAATAGATAAATAATAACAAAAAAATTGTAAAGTGGAGAAAGCGAGAGCGCGCGAATGCACTCAAGCAAACACAAACAGCACAGCACGATGCGTATTTTTTTTTAAATTGACAAAATAAATCAAAAATAAAAATAAGTGGAAAAGGCGAGAGTGCGCGAGCACACAGGAGCAAAGAAAAGCAGCGCAGCTTGATGCGTAGTAAAAAAAATAATAAATAGACAACTGGTCGACCTCATTAGAAATAAAAACCCAAAAGATTAGATAGACAAACAAACAAACACATAAATGTGGAGAGAAGTGCAGTGCGCGCAGGAGCAAAGGTAAACATCAGACAGACCTGAATCCTTATCTTTACAAGGTCGACCTCAGAACTTTGTTCAGTTTGTCTCGGTGACGGATAATGGAAGGAAGGGCAGGCAACTGGTCGACTTCTTTAAATAAACAAATAAAAAATAACTTAAATTCTCAGGAATAGATAAATAATAACAAAAAAATTGTAAAGTGGAGAAAGCGAGAGCGCGCGAATGCACTCACGCAAACACACACAGCACAGCACGATGCGTATTTTTTTTAAAATTGACAAAATAAATCAAAAATAAATCAAAAATAAAAATAAGTGGAAAAGGCGAGAGTGCGCGAGCACACAGGAGCAAAGACAAGCAGCGCAGCTTGATGCGTAGTAAAAAAAATAATAAATAGGCAACTGGTCGACCTCCTTAGAAATAAAAACCCAAAAGTTTAGATAGACAAACCAACAAACACATAAATGTGGAGAGAAGGGCAGTGCGGGCAGGAGCAAAGGTAAACAGCAGACAGACCTGAATCCTTATCTTTACAAGGTCGACCTCAGAACTTTGTTCAGTTTGTCTCGGTGACGGATAATGGAAGGAAGGGCAGGCAACTGGTCGACTTCATTTAAATAAACAAATAAAAAATAAGATAAACTCTCAGGAATAGATAAATATAACAAAAAAAATTGTAATGTGGAGAAAGCGAGAGCGCGCGAATGCCCTCAAGCAAACACAAACAGCATTGCACGATGCGTATTTTTTTTAAATTGACAAAATAAATCAAAAATAAATCAAAAATAAAAATAAGTGGAAAAGGCGAGAGTGCGCGAGCACACAGGAGCAAAGACAAGCAGCGCAGCTTGATGCGTAGTAAAAAAAATAATAAATAGACAACTGGTCGACCTCATTAGAAATAAAAAGCCAAAAGATTAGATAGACAAACAAACAAACACATAAATGTGGAGAGAAGGGCAGTGCGCGCAGGAGCAAAGGTAAACAGCAGACAGACCTGAATACTTATCTTTACAAGGTCGACCTCAGAACTTTGTTCAGTTTGTCTCGGTGACGGATAATGGAAGGAAGGGCAGGCAACTGGTCGACTTCATTTAAATAAACAAATAAAAAATAAGATAAACTCTCAGGAATAGATAAATAATAACAAAAAAATTGTAAAGTGGAGAAAGGGAGAGCGCGCGAATGCACTCAAGCAAACACAAACAGCACAGCACGATGCGTATTTTTTTTTAAATTGACAAAATAAATCAAAAATAATTCAAAAATAAAAATAAGTGGAAAAGGCGAGAGTGCGCGAGCACACAGGAGCAAAGACAAGCAGCGCAGCTTGATGCGTAGTAAAAAAAATAATAAATAGACAACTGGTCGACCTCATTAGAAATAAAAACCCAAAAGATTAGATAGACAAACAACAAACACATAAATGTGGAGAGAAGGGCAGTGCGCGCAGGAGCAAAGGTAAACAGCAGACAGACCTGAATCCTTATCTTTACAAGGTCGACCTCAGAACTTTGTTCAGTTTGTCTCAGTGACCGATAATGGAAGGAAGGGCAGGCAACTTGTCGACTTCATTTTAATAAACAAATAAAAAATAAGATAAACTCTCAGGAATAGATAAATAATAACAAAAAAATTGTAATGTGGAGAAAGCGAGAGCGCGAGAATGCACTCAAGCAAACACAAACAGCACAGAACGATGCGTATTTTTTTTTAAATTGACAAAATAAATCAAAATTAAATCAAAAATAAAAATGCGTGGAAAAGGCGAGAGTGCGCGAGCACACAGGAGCAAAGACAAGCAGCGCAGCTTGATGTGTAGTAAAAAAAATAATAAATAGACAACTGGTCGACCTCATTAGAAATAAAAACCCAAAAGATTAGATAGACAAACAAACAAACACATAAATGTGGAGAGAAGGGCAGTGCGCGCAGGAGCAAAGGTAAACAGCAGACAGACCTGAATACTTATCTTTACAAGGTCGACCTCAGAACTTTGTTCAGTTTGTCTCGGTGACGGATAATGGAAGGAAGGGCAGGCAACTGGTCGACTTCATTTAAATAAACAAATAAAAAATAAGATAAACTCTCAGGAATAGATAAATAATAACAAAAAATTGTAAAGTGGAGAAAGCGAGAGCGCGGAATGCACTCAAGCAAACAAAAACAGCACAGCACGATGCGTATGTTTTTTTAAATTGACAAAATAAATCAAAAATAAAAATAAGTGGAAAAGGCGAGAGTGCGCGAGCACACAGGAGCAAAGAGAAGCAGGGCAGCTTGATGCGTAGTAAAAAAATAATAAATAGACAACTGGTCGACCTCATTAGAAATAAAAACCCAAAAGATTAGATAGACAAACAAACAAACACATAAATGTGGAGAGAAGGGCAGTGCGCGCAGGAGCAAAGGTAAACAGCAGACAGACCTGAATCCTTATCTTTACAAGGTCGACCTCAGAACTTTGTTCAGTTTGTCTCGGTGACGGATAATGGAAGGAAGGGCAGGCAACTGGTCGACTTCATTTAAATAAACAAATAAAAATAAGATAAACTCTCAGGAATAGATAAATAATATCAAAAAAATTGTAAAGTGGAGAAAGCGAGAGCGCGCGAATGCAATCAAGCAAACACAAACAGCACAGCACGATGCGTATTTTTTTTTAAATTGACAAAATAAATCAAAAATAAATCAAAAATAAAAATAAGTGGAAAAGGCGAGAGTGCGCGAGCACACAGGAGCAAAGACAAGCAGCGCAGCTTGATGCGTAGTAAAAAAAATAATAAATAGGCAACTGGTCGACCTCCTTAAAAATAAAAACCCAAAAGTTTAGATAGACAAACCAACAAACACATAAATGTGGAGAGAAGGGCAGTGCGGCAGGAGCAAAGGTAAACAGCAGACAGACCTGAATCCTTATCTTTACAAGTTCGACCTCAGAACTTTGTTCAGTTTGTCTCGGTGACGGATAATGGAAGGAAGGGCAGGCAACTGGTCGACTTCATTTAAATAAACAAATAAAAAATAAGATAAACTCTCAGGAATAGATAAATATAACAAAAAAATTGTAATGTGGAGAAAGCGAGAGCGCGCGAATGCCCTCAAGCAAACACAAACAGCATAGCACGATGCGTATTTTTTTTAAATTGACAAAATAAATCAAAAATAAATCAAAAATAAAAATAAGTGGAAAAGGCGAGAGTGCGCGAGCACACAGGAGCAAAGACAAGCAGCGCAGCTTGATGCGTAGTAAAAAAAATAATAAATAGACAACTGGTCGACCTCATTAGAAATAAAAACCCAAAAGATTAGATAGACAAACAAACAAACACATAAATGTGGAGAGAAGGGCAGTGCGCGCAGGAGCAAAGGTAAACAGCAGACAGACCTGAATACTTATCTTTACAAGGTCGACCTCAGAACTTTGTTCAGTTTGTCTCGGTGACGGATAATGGAAGGAAGGGCAGGCAACTGGTCGACTTCATTTAAATAAACAAATAAAAAATAAGATAAACTCTCAGGAATAGATAAATAATAACAAAAAAATTGTAAAGTGGAGAAAGCGAGAGCGCGCGAATGCACTCAAGCAAACACAAACAGCACAGCACGATGCGTATTTTTTTTAAAATTGACAAAATAAATCAAAAATAATTCAAAAATAAAAATAAGTGGAAAAGGCGAGAGTGCGCGAGCACACAGGAGCAAAGACAAGCAGCGCAGCTTGATGCGTAGTACAAAAAATAATAAATAGACAACTGGTCGACCTCATTAGAAATAAAAACCCAAAAGATTAGAAAGACAAACAAACAAACACATAAATGTGGAGAGAAGGGCAGTGCGCGCAGGAGCAAAGGTAAACAGCAGACAGAACTGAATTCCTATCTTTACAAGGTCGACCTCAGAACTTTGTTCAGTTTGTCTCGGTGACGAATAATGGAAGGAAGGGCAGGCAACTGGTCGACTTCATTTAAATAAACAAATAAAAAATAAGATAAACTCTCAGGAATAGATAAATAATAACAAAAAAATTGTAAAGTGGAGAAAGGGAGAGCGCGCGAATGCACTCAAGCAAACACAAACAGCACAGCACGATGCGTATTTTTTTTAAAATTGACAAAATAAATCAAAAATAAATCAAAAATAAAAATAAGTGGAAAAGGCGAGAGTGCGCGAGCACACAGGAGCAAAGACAAGCAGCGCAGCTTGATGCGTAGTAAAAAAAAAATAATAAATAGACAACTGGTCGACCTCATTAGAAATAAAAACCCAAAAGATTAGATAGACTAACAAACAAACACATAAATGTGGAGAGAGGGGCAGTGCGCACAGGAGCAAAGGTAAACAGCAGACAGACCTGAATCCTTATCTTTACAAGGTCGACCTCAGAACTTTGTTCAGTTTGTCTCGGTGACGGATAATGGAAGGAAGGGCAGGCAACTGGTCGACTTCATTTAAATAAACAAATAAAAAATAAGATAAACTCTCAGGAATAGATAAATAATAAGAAAAAAATTGTAAAGTGGAGAAAGCGAGAGCGCGCGAATGCACTCAAGCAAACACAAACAGCACAGCACGATGCGTATTTTTTTTAAATTGACAAAATAAATCAAAAATAAATCAAAAATAAATAAGTGGAAAAGGCGAGAGTGCGCGAGCACACAGGAGCAAACACAAGCAGCGCAGCTTGATGAGTAGTAAAAAAAATAATAAATAGACAACTGGTCGACCTCATTAGAAATAAAATCCCAAAAGATTAGATAGACAAACAAACAAACACATAAATGTGGAGAGAAGGGCAGTGCGCGCAGGAGCAAAGGTAAACAGCAGACAGACCTGAATCCTTATCTTTACAAGGTCGACCTCAGAACTTTGTTCAGTTTGTCTCGGTGACGGATAATGGAAGGAAGGGCAGGCAACTGGTCGACTTCATTTAAATAAACAAATAAAAAATAAGATAAACTCTCAGGAATAGATAAATAATAACAAAAAAATTGTAAAGTGGAGAAAGCGAGAGCGCGCGAATGCACTCAAGCAAACACAAACAGCACAGCTCGATGCGTATTTTTTTTTTAAATTGACAAAATAAATCTAAAATAAATCAAAAATAAAAATAAGTGGAAAAGGCGAGAGTGCGCGAGCACACAGGAGCAAAGACAAGCAGCGCAGCTTGATGCGTAGTAAAAAAAAGTAATAAATAGACAACTGGTCGACCTCATTAGAAATAAAAACCCAAAAGATTAGATAGACAAACAAACAAACACATAAATGTGGAGAGAAGGGCAGTGCGCGCAGGAGCAAAGGTAAACAGCAGACAGACCTGAATCCTTATCTTTACAAGGTCGACCTCAGAACTTTGTTCAGTTTGTCTCGGTGACGGATAATGGAAGGAAGGGCAGGCAACTGGTCGACTTCATTTAAATAAACAAATAAAAATAAGATAAACTCTCAGGAATAGATAAATAATAACAAAAAAATTGTAAAGTGGAGAGAGGGAGAGCGCGCGAATGCACTCAAGCAAACACAAACAGCACAGCACGATGCGTATTTTTTTTTAAAATTGACAAAATAAATAAAAAATAAATCAAAAATAAAAAATAAGTGGAAAAGGCGAGAGTGCGCGAGCACACAGGAGCAAAGACAAGCAGCGCAGCTTGATGCGTAGTAAAAAAAATAATAAATAGACAACTGGTCGACCTCATTAGAAATAAAACCCCAAAAGATTAGATAGACAAACAAACAAACACATAAATGTGGAGAGAAGGGCAGTGCGCGCAGGAGCAAAGGTAAACAGCAGACAGACCTGAATCCTTATCTTTACAAGGTCGACCTCAGAACTTTGTTCAGTTTGTCTCGGTGACGGATACTGGAAGGAAGGGCAGGCAACTGGTCGACTTCATTTAAATAAACAAATAAAAATAAGATAAACTCTCAGGAATAGATAAATAATAACAAAAAAATTGTAAAGTGGAGAAAGCGAGAGCGCGCGAATGCACTCAAGCAAACACAAACAGCACAGCACGATGCGTATTTTTTTTTTAAATTGACAAAATAAATCAAAAATAAATCAAAAATAAAAATAAGTGGAAAAGGCGAGAGTGCGCGAGCACACAGGAGCAAAGACAAGCAGCGCAGCTTGATGCGTAGTAAAAAAAATAATAAATAGACAACTGGTCGACCTCATTAGAAATAAAAACCCAAAAGATTAGATAGACAAACAAACAAACACATAAATGTGGAGAGAGGGGCAGTGCGGGCAGGAGCAAAGGTAAACAGCAGACAGACCTGAATCCTTATCTTTACAAGGTCGACCTCAGAACTTTGTTCAGTTTGTCTCGGTGACGGATAATGGAAGGAAGGGCAGGCAACTGGTCGACTTCATTTAAATAAACAAATAAAAAATAAGATAAACTCTCAGGAATAGATAAATAATATAAAAAAAATTGTAAAGTGGAGAAAGCGAGAGCGCGCGAATGCACTCAAGCAAACACAAACAGCACAGCACGATGCGTATTTTTTTTTAAATTGACAAAATAAATCAAAAATAAATCAAAAATAAATAAGTGGAAAAGGCGAGAGTGCGTGAGCACACAGGAGCAAACACAAGCAGCGCAGCTTGATGAGTAGTAAAAAAAATAATAAATAGACAACTGGTCGACCTCATTAGAAATAAAATCCCAAAAGATTAGATAGACAAACAAACAAACACATAAATGTGGAGAGAAGGGCAGTGCGCGCAGGAGCAAAGGTAAACAGCAGACAGACCTGAATCCTTATCTTTACAAGGTCGACCTCAGAACTTTGTTCAGTTTGTCTCGGTGACGGATAATGGAAGGAAGGGCAGGCAACTGGTCGACTTCATTTAAATAAACAAATAAAAAATAAGATAAACTCTCAGGAATAGATAAATAATAACAAAAAAATTGTAAAGTGGAGAAAGCGAGAGCGCGCGAATGCACTCAAGCAAACACAAACAGCACAGCACGATGCGTATTTTTTTTTAAATTGACAAAATAAATAAAAAATAAATAAAAAATAAAAATAAGTGGAAAAGGCGAGAGTGCGCGAGCACACAGGAGCAAAGACAAGCAGCGCAGCTTGATGCGTAGTAAAAAAAATAATAAATAGACAACTGGTCGACCTCATTAGAAATAAAAACCCAAAAGATTAGATAGACAAACAAACAAACACATAAATGTGGAGAGAAGGGCAGTGCGCGCAGGAGCAAAGGTAAACAGCAGACAGACCTGCATCCTTATCTTTACAAGGTCGACCTCAGAACTTTGTTCAGTTTGTCTCGGTGACGGATAATGGAAGGAAGGGCAGGCAACTGGTCGACTTCATTTAAATAAACAAATAAAAAATAAGATAAACTCTCAGGAATAGATAAATAATAACAAAAAAATTGTAAAGTGGAGAAAGCGAGAGCGCGGTAATGCACTCAAGCAAACACAAACAGCACAGCACGATGCGTATTTTTTTTTAAATTGACAAAATAAATCAAAAATAAAAATAAGTGGAAAAGGCGAGAGTGCGCGAGCACACAGGAGCAAAGACAAGCAGCGCAGCTTGATGCGTGGTAAAAAAAAATAATAAATAGACAACTGGTCGACCTCATTAGAAATAAAAACCCAAAAGATTAGATAGACAAACAAACAAACACATAAATGTGGAGAGAAGGGCAGTGCGCGCAGGAGCAAAGGTAAACAGCAGACAGACCTGAATCCTTATCTTTACAAGGTCGACCTCAGAACTTTGTTCAGTTTGTCTCGGTGACGGATAATGGAAGGAAGGGCAGGCAACTGGTCGACTTCATTTAAATAAACAAATAAAAAATAAGATAAACTCTCAGGAATAGATAAATAATAACAAAAAAATTGTAAAGTGGAGAAAGCGAGAGCGCGCGAATGCACTCAAGCAAACACAAATAGCACAGCACGATGCGTATTTTTTTTTTAAATTGACAAAATAAATCAAAAATAAAAATAAATGGAAAAGGCGAGAGTGCGCGAGCACACAGGAGGAAAGACAAGCAGCGCAGCTTGATGCGTAGTAAAAAAAATAATAAATAGACAACTGGTCGACCTCATTAGAAATAAAAACCCAAAAGATTAGATAGACAAACAAACAAACACATAAATGTGGAGAGAAGGGCAGTGCGTGCAGGAGCAAAGGTAAACAGCAGACAGACCTGAATCCTTATCTTTACAAGGTCGACCTCAGAACTTTGTTCAGTTGGTCTCGGTGACGGATAATGGAAGGAAGGGCAGGCAACTGGTCGACTTCATTTAAATAAACAAATAAAAAATAAGATAAACTCTCAGGAATAGATAAATAATAACAAAAAAATTGTAAAGTGCAGAAAGCGAGAGCGCGCGAATGCACTCAAGCAAACACAAACAGCACAGCACGATGCGTATTTTTTTTTAAATTGAAAAAATAAATCAAAAATAAAAATAAGTGGAAAAGGCGAGAGTGCGCGAGCACACAGGAGCAAAGACAAGCACCGCAGCTTGATGCGTAGTAAAAAAAATAATAAATAGACAACTGGTCGACCTCATTAGAAATAAAAACCCAAAAGATTAGATAGACAAACAAACAAACACATAAATGTGGAGAGAAGGGCAGTGCGCGCAGGAGCAAAGGTAAACCGAAGACAGACCTGAATCCTTATCTTTACAAGGTCGACCTCAGAAATTTGTTCAGTTTGTCTCGGTGACGGATAATGGAAGGAAGGGCAGGCAACTGGTCGACTTCATTTAAATAAACAAATAAAAAATAAGATAAACTCTCAGGAATAGATAAATAATAACAAAAAAATTGTAAAGTGGAGAAAGCGAGAGCGCGCGAATGCACTCAAGCAAACACAAACAGCACAGCACGATGCGTATTTTTTTTTAAATTGACAAAATAAATCATAAATAAATCAAAAATAAAAATAAGTGGAAAAGGCGAGAGTGCGCGAGCACACAGGAGCAAAGACAAGCAGCGCAGCTTGATGCATAGTAAAAAAAATAATAAATAGACAACAGGTCGACCTCATTAGAAATAAAAACCCAAAAGAATAGATAGACAAACAAACAAACACATAAATGTGGAGAGAAGGGCAGTGCGCGCAGGAGCAAAGGTAAACAGCAGACAGACCTGAATCCTTATCTTTACAAGGTCGACCTCAGAACTTTGTTCAGTTTGTCTCGGTGACGGATAATGGAAGGAAGGGCAGGCAACTGGTCGACTTCATTTAAATAAACAAATAAAAAATAAGATTAACTCTCAGGAATAGATAAATAATAAGAAAAAAATTGTAAAGTGGAGAAAGCGAGAGCGCGCAAATGCACTCAAGCAAACACAAACAGCACAGCACGATGCGTATTTTTTTTTAAAATTGACAAAATAAATCAAAAATAAAAATAAGTGGAAAAGGCGAGACTGCGCGAGCACACAGGAGCAAAGACAAGCAGCGCAGCTTGATGCGTAGTAAAAAAAATAATAAATAGACAACTGGTCGACCTCATTAGAAATAAAAACCCAAAAGATTAGATAGACAAACAAACAAACACATAAATGTGGAGAGAAGGGCAGTGCGCGCAGGAGCAAAGGTAAACAGCAGACAGACCTGAATCCTTATCTTTACAAGGTCGACCTCAGAACTTTGTTCAGTTTGTCTCGGTGACGGATAATGGAAGGAAGGGCAGGCAACTGGTCGACTTCATTTAAATAAACAAATAAAAAATAAGATAAACTCTCAGGAATAGATAAATAATAACAAAAAAATTGTAAAGTGGAGAAAGCGAGAGCGCGCGAATGCACTCAAGCAAACACAAACAGCACAGCACGATGCGTATTTTTTTTAAAATTGACAAAATAAATCAAAATTAAATCAAAAATTAAAAATAAGTGGAAAAGGCGAGAGTGCGCGAGCACACAGGAGCAAAGACAAGCAGCGCAGCTTGATGCGTAGTAAAAAAAAAATAATAAATAGACAACTGTTCGACCTCATTAGAAATAAAAACCCAAAAGATTAGATAGACAAACAAACAAACACATAAATGTGGAGAGAAGGGCAGTGCGCGCAGGAGCAAAGGTAAACAGCAGACAGACCTGAATCCTTATCTTTACAAGGTCGACCTCAGAACTTTGTTCAGTTTGTCTCGGTGACGGATAATGGAAGGAAGGGCAGGCAACTGGTCGACTTCATTTAAATAAACAAATAAAAAATAAGATTAACTCTCAGGAATAGATAAATAATAAGAAAAAAATTGTAAAGTGGAGAAAGCGAGAGCGCGCAAATGCACTCAAGCAAACACAAACAGCACAGCACGATGCGTATTTTTTTTTAAAATTGACAAAATAAATCAAAAATAAAAATAAGTGGAAAAGGCGAGACTGCGCGAGCACACAGGAGCAAAGACAAGCAGCGCAGCTTGATGCGTAGTAAAAAAAATAATAAATAGACAACTGGTCGACCTCATTAGAAATAAAAACCCAAAAGATTAGATAGACAAACAAACAAACACATAAATGTGGAGAGAAGGGCAGTGCGCGCAGGAGCAAAGGTAAACAGCAGACAGACCTGAATCCTTATCTTTACAAGGTCGACCTCAGAACTTTGTTCAGTTTGTCTCGGTGACGGATAATGGAAGGAAGGGCAGGCAACTGGTCGACTTCATTTAAATAAACAAATAAAAAATAAGATGAACTCTCAGGAATAGATAAATAATAACAAAAAAATTGTAAAGTGGAGAAAGCGAGAGCGCGCGAATGCACTCAAGCAAACACAAACAGCACAGCACGATGCGTATTTTTTTTAAAATTGACAAAATAAATCAAAATTAAATCAAAAATAAAAATAAGTGGAAAAGGCGAGAGTGCGCGAGCACACAGGAGCAAAGACAAGCAGCGCAGCTTGATGCGTAGTAAAAAAAAATAATAAATAGACAACTGGTCGACCTCATTAGAAATAAAAACCCAAAAGATTAGATAGACAAACAAACAAACACATAAATGTGGAGAGAAGGGCAGTGCGCGCAGGAGCAAAGGTAAACAGCAGACAGACCTGAATCCTTATCTTTACAAGGTCGACCTCAGAACTTTGTTCAGTTTGTCTCGGTGACGGATAATGGAAGGAAGGGCAGGCAACTGGTCGACTTCATTTAAATAAACAAATAAAAAATAAGATAAACTCTCAGGAATAGATAAATAATTACAAAAAAATTGTAAAGTGGAGAAAGCGAGAGCGTGGTAATGCACTCAAGCAAACACAAACAGCACAGCACGCTGCGTATATTTTTTAAAATTGACAAAATAAATCAAAAATAAATCAAAAATAAAAATAAGTGGAAAAGGCGAGAGTGCGCGAGCACACAGGAGCAAAGACAAGCAGCGCAGCGTGATGCGTAGTAAAAAAAATAATAAATAGAAAACTGGTCGACCTCATTAGAAATAAAAACCCAAAAGATTAGATAGACAAACAAACAAACACATAAATGTGGAGAGAAGGGCAGTGCGCGCAGGAGCAAAGGTAAACAGCAGACAGACCTGAATCCTTATCTTTACAAGGTCGACCTCAGAACTTTGTTCAGTTTGTCTCGGTGACGGATAATGGAAGGAAGGGCAGGCAAATGGTCGACTTCATTTAAATAAACAAATAAAAAATAAGATAAACTCTCAGGAATAGATAAATAATAACAAAAAAATTGTAAAGTGGAGAAAGCGAGAGCGCGGTAATGCACTCAAGCAAACACAAACAGCACAGCACGATGCGTATTTTTTTTTTAAATTGACAAAATAAATCAAAAATAAAAATAAGTGGAAAAGGCGAGAGTGCGCGAGCACACAGGAGCAAAGACAAGCAGCGCAGCTTGATGCGTGGTAAAAAAAAATAATAAATAGACAACTGGTCGACCTCATTAGAAATAAAATCCCAAAAGATTAGATAGACAAACAAACAAACACATAAATGTGGAGAGAAGGGCAGTGCGCGCAGGAGCAAAGGTAAACAGCAGACAGACCTGAATCCTTATCTTTACAAGGTCGACCTCAGAACTTTGTTCAGTTTTTCTCAGTGACCGATAATGGAAGGAAGGGCAGGCAACTGGTCGACTTCATTTAAATAAACAAATAAAAAATAAGATAAACTCTCAGGAATAGATAAATAATAACAAAAAAATTGTAAAGTGGAGAAAGCGAGAGCGCGCGAATGCACTCAAGCAAACACAAACAGCACAGCACGATGCGTATTTTTTTTAAAATTGACAAAATAAATCAAAATTAAATCAAAAATAAAAATAAGTGGAAAAGGCGAGAGTGCGCGAGCACACAGGAGCAAAGACAAGCAGCGCAGCTTGATGCGTAGTAAAAAAAAATAATAAATAGACAACTGGTCGACCTCATTAGAAATAAAAACCCAAAAGATTAGATAGACAAACAAACAAACACATAAATGTGGAGAGAAGGGCAGTGCGCGCAGGAGCAAAGGTAAACAGCAGACAGACCTGAATCCTTATCTTTACAAGGTCGACCTCAGAACTTTGTTCAGTTTGTCTCGGTGACGGATAATGGAAGGAAGGGCAGGCAACTGGTCGACTTCATTTAAATAAACAAATAAAAAATAAGATAAACTCTCAGGAATAGATAAATAATTACAAAAAAATTGTAAAGTGGAGAAAGCGAGAGCGTGGTAATGCACTCAAGCAAACACAAACAGCACAGCACGCTGCGTATATTTTTTAAAATTGACAAAATAAATCAAAAATAAATCAAAAATAAAAATAAGTGGAAAAGGCGAGAGTGCGCGAGCACACAGGAGCAAAGACAAGCAGCGCAGCGTGATGCGTAGTAAAAAAAATAATAAATAGAAAACTGGTCGACCTCATTAGAAATAAAAACCCAAAAGATTAGATAGACAAACAAACAAACACATAAATGTGGAGAGAAGGGCAGTGCGCGCAGGAGCAAAGGTAAACAGCAGACAGACCTGAATCCTTATCTTTACAAGGTCGACCTCAGAACTTTGTTCAGTTTGTCTCGGTGACGGATAATGGAAGGAAGGGCAGGCAAATGGTCGACTTCATTTAAATAAACAAATAAAAAATAAGATAAACTCTCAGGAATAGATAAATAATAACAAAAAAATTGTAAAGTGGAGAAAGCGAGAGCGCGGTAATGCACTCAAGCAAACACAAACAGCACAGCACGATGCGTATTTTTTTTTTAAATTGACAAAATAAATCAAAAATAAAAATAAGTGGAAAAGGCGAGAGTGCGCGAGCACACAGGAGCAAAGACAAGCAGCGCAGCTTGATGCGTGGTAAAAAAAAATAATAAATAGACAACTGGTCGACCTCATTAGAAATAAAATCCCAAAAGATTAGATAGACAAACAAACAAACACATAAATGTGGAGAGAAGGGCAGTGCGCGCAGGAGCAAAGGTAAACAGCAGACAGACCTGAATCCTTATCTTTACAAGGTCGACCTCAGAACTTTGTTCAGTTTTTCTCAGTGACCGATAATGGAAGGAAGGGCAGGCAACTGGTCGACTTCATTTAAATAAACAAATAAAAAATAAGATAAACTCTCAGGAATAGATAAATAATAACAAAAAAATTGTAAAGTGGAGAAAGCGAGAGCGCGCGAATGCACTCAAGCAAACACAAACAGCACAGCACGATGCGTATTTTTTTTTAAATTGACAAAATAAATCAAAATTAAATCAAAAATAAAAATACGTGGAAAAGGCGAGAGTGCGCGAGCACACAGGAGCAAAGACAAGCAGCGCAGCTTGATGTGTAGTAAAAAAAATAATAAATAGACAACTGGTCGACCTCATTAGAAATAAAAACCCAAAAGATTAGATAGACAAACAAACAAACACATAAATGTGGAGAGAAGGGCAGTGCGCGCAGGAGCAAAGGTAAACAGCAGACAGACCTGAATCCTTATCTTTACAAGGTCGACCTCAGAACTTTGTTCAGTTTGTCTCGGTGACGGATAATGGAAGGAAGGGCAGGCAACCGGTCGACTTCATTTAAATAAACAAATAAAAAATAAGATAAACTCTCAGGAATAGATAAATAATAACAAAAAATTGTAAAGTGGAGAAAGCGAGAGCGCGGGAATGCACTCAAGCAAACAAAAACAGCACAGCACGATGCGTATGTTTTTTTTAAATTGACAAAATAAATCAAAAATAAAAATAAGTGGAAAAGGCGAGAGTACGCGAGCACACAGGAGCAAAGACAAGCAGCGCAGCTTGATGCGTAGTAAAAAAAATAATAAATAGACAACTGGTCGACCTCATTAGAAATAAAAACCCAAAAGATTAGATAGACAAACAAACAAACACATAAATGTGGAGAGAAGGGCAGTGCGCGCAGGAGGAAAGGTAAACATCAGACAGACCTGAATCCTTATCTTTACAAGGTCCACCTCAGAACTTTGTTCAGTTTGTCTCGGTGACGGATAATGGAAGGAAGGGCAGGCAATTGGTCGACTTCCTTAAATAATCAAATAAAAAATAACATAAATTCTCAGGAATAGATAAATAATAACAAAAAAATTGTAAAGTGGAGAAAGCGAGAGCGCGCAAATGCACTCAAGCAAACACAAACAGCACAGCACGATGCGTATTTTTTTTAAAATTGACAAAATAAATCAAAAATAAATCAAAAATAAAAATTAGTGGAAAAGGCGAGAGTGCGCGAGCACACAGGAGCAAAGACAAGCAGCGCAGCTTGATGCGTAGTAAAAAAAATAATAAATAGACAACTGGTCGACCTCATTAGAAATAAAAACCCAAAAGATTTGATAGACAAACAAACAAACACATGAATGTGGAGAGAAGGGCAGTGCGCGCAGGAGCAAAGGTAAACAGCAGACAGACCTGAATCCTTATCTTTACAAGGTCGACCTCAGAACTTTGTTCAGTTTGTCTCGGTGACGAATAATGGAAGGAAGGGCAGGCAACTGGTCGACTTCATTTAAATAAACAAATAAAAAATAAGATAAACTCTCAGGAATAGATAAATAATAACAAAAAAATTGTAAAGTGGAGAAAGCGAGAGCGCGCGAATGCACTCATGCAAACACAAACAGCACAGCACGATGCGTATTTTTTTTTAAATTGACAAAATAAATCAAAATTAAATCAAAAATAAAAATAAGTGGAAAAGGCGAGAGTGCGCGAGCACACAGGAGCAAAGACAAGCAGCGCAGCTTGATGCGTAGTAAAAAAAAATAATAAATAGACAACTGGTCGACCTCATTAGAAATAAAAACCCAAAAGATTAGATAGACAAACAAACAAACACATAAATGTGGAGAGAAGGGCAGTGCGCGCAGGAGCAAAGGTAAACAGCAGACAGACCTGAATCCTTATGTTTACAAGGTCGACCTCAGAACTTTGTTCAGTTTGTCTCGGTGACGGATAATGGAAGGAAGGGCAGGCAACTGGTCGACTTCATTTAAATAAACAAATAAAAAATAAGATAAACTCTCAGGAATAGATAAATAATAACAAAAAAATTGTAAAGTGGAGAAAGCGAGAGCGCGCGAATGCACTCAAGCAAACACAAACAGCACAGCACGATGCGTATTTTTTTTTAAAATTGACAAAATAAATCAAAAATAAAAATAAGTGGAAAAGGCGAGAGTGCGCGAGCACGCAGGAGCAAAGACAAGCAGCGCAGCTTGATGCGTGTTAAAAAAAAATAATAAATAGACAACTGGTCGACCTCATTAGAAATAAAATCCCAAAAGATTAGATAGACAAACAAACAAACACATAAATGTGGAGAGAAGGGCAGTGCGCGCAGGAGCAAAGGTAAACAGCAGACAGACCTGAATCCTTATCTTTACAAGGTCGACCTCAGAACTTTGTTCAGTTTGTCTCGGTGACGGATAATGGAAGGAAGGGCAGGCAACTGGTCGACTTCATTTAAATAAACAAATAAAAAATAAGATAAACTCTCAGGAATAGATAAATAATAACAAAAAAATTGTAAAGTAGAGAAAGCGAGAGCGCGCGAATGCACTCAAGCAAACACAAACAGCACAGCACGATGCGTATTTTTTTTAAAATTGACAAAATAAATAAAAAATAAATCAAAAATAAAAATAAGTGGAAAAGGCGAGAGTGTGCGAGCACACAGGAGCAAAGACAAGCAGCGCAACTTGATGCGTAGTAAAAAAAAATAATAAATAGACAACTGGTCGACCTCATTAGAAATAAAAACCCAAAAGATTAGATAGACAAACAAACAAACACATAAATGTGGAGAGATGGGCAGTGCGCGCAGGAGCAAAGGTAAACAGCAGACAGACCTGAATCCTTATCTTTACAAGGTCGACCTCAGAACTTTGTTCACTTTGTCTCGGTGACGGATAATGGAAGGAAGGACAGGCAACTGGTCGACTACATTTAAATAAACAAATAAAAAATAAGATAAACTCTCAGGAATAGATAAATAATAACAAAAAAATTGTAAAGTGGAGAAAGCGAGAGCGCGCGAATGCACTCAAGCAAACACAAACAGCACAGCACGATGCGTATTTTTTTTTAAATTGACAAAATAAATCAAAAATAAAAATAAGTGGAAAAGGCGAGAGTGCGCGAGCACACAGGAGCAAAGAAAAGCAGCGCAGCTTGATGCGTAGTAAAAAAAATAATAAATAGACAACTGGTCGACCTCATTAGAAATAAAAACCCAAAAGATTAGATAGACAAACAAACAAACACATAAATGTGGAGAGAAGTGCAGTGCGCGCAGGAGCAAAGGTAAACATCAGACAGACCTGAATCCTTATCTTTACAAGGTCGACCTCAGAACTTTGTTCAGTTTGTCTCGGTGACGGATAATGGAAGGAAGGGCAGGCAACTGGTCGACTTCTTTAAATAAACAAATAAAAAATAACTTAAATTCTCAGGAATAGATAAATAATAACAAAAAAATTGTAAAGTGGAGAAAGCGAGAGCGCGCGAATGCACTCACGCAAACACACACAGCACAGCACGATGCGTATTTTTTTTAAAATTGACAAAATAAATCAAAAATAAATCAAAAATAAAAATAAGTGGAAAAGGCGAGAGTGCGCGAGCACACAGGAGCAAAGACAAGCAGCGCAGCTTGATGCGTAGTAAAAAAAATAATAAATAGGCAACTGGTCGACCTCCTTAGAAATAAAAACCCAAAAGTTTAGATAGACAAACCAACAAACACATAAATGTGGAGAGAAGGGCAGTGCGGGCAGGAGCAAAGGTAAACAGCAGACAGACCTGAATCCTTATCTTTACAAGGTCGACCTCAGAACTTTGTTCAGTTTGTCTCGGTGACGGATAATGGAAGGAAGGGCAGGCAACTGGTCGACTTCATTTAAATAAACAAATAAAAAATAAGATAAACTCTCAGGAATAGATAAATATAACAAAAAAATTGTAATGTGGAGAAAGCGAGAGCGCGCGAATGCCCTCAAGCAAACACAAACAGCATAGCACGATGCGTATTTTTTTTAAATTGACAAAATAAATCAAAAATAAATCAAAAATAAAAATAAGTGGAAAAGGCGAGAGTGCGCGAGCACACAGGAGCAAAGACAAGCAGCGCAGCTTGATGCGTAGTAAAAAAAATAATAAATAGACAACTGGTCGACCTCATTAGAAATAAAAAGCCAAAAGATTAGATAGACAAACAAACAAACACATAAATGTGGAGAGAAGGGCAGTGCGCGCAGGAGCAAAGGTAAACAGCAGACAGACCTGAATACTTATCTTTACAAGGTCGACCTCAGAACTTTGTTCAGTTTGTCTCGGTGACGGATAATGGAAGGAAGGGCAGGCAACTGGTCGACTTCATTTAAATAAACAAATAAAAAATAAGATAAACTCTCAGGAATAGATAAATAATAACAAAAAAATTGTAAAGTGGAGAAAGGGAGAGCGCGCGAATGCACTCAAGCAAACACAAACAGCACAGCACGATGCGTATTTTTTTTTAAATTGACAAAATAAATCAAAAATAATTCAAAAATAAAAATAAGTGGAAAAGGCGAGAGTGCGCGAGCACACAGGAGCAAAGACAAGCAGCGCAGCTTGATGCGTAGTAAAAAAAATAATAAATAGACAACTGGTCGACCTCATTAGAAAGAAAAACCCAAAAGATTAGATAGACAAACAAACAAACACATAAATGTGGAGAGAAGGGCAGTGCGCGCAGGAGCAAAGGTAAACAGCAGACAGACCTGAATCCTTATCTTTACAAGGTCGACCTCAGAACTTTGTTCAGTTTGTCTCAGTGACCGATAATGGAAGGAAGGGCAGGCAACTTGTCGACTTCATTTTAATAAACAAATAAAAAATAAGATAAACTCTCAGGAATAGATAAATAATAACAAAAAAATTGTAAAGTGGAGAAAGCGAGAGCGCGCGAATGCACTCAAGCAAACACAAACAGCACAGAACGATGCGTATTTTTTTTTAAATTGACAAAATAAATCAAAATTAAATCAAAAATAAAAATGCGTGGAAAAGGCGAGAGTGCGCGAGCACACAGGAGCAAAGACAAGCAGCGCAGCTTGATGTGTAGTAAAAAAAATAATAAATAGACAACTGGTCGACCTCATTAGAAATAAAAACCCAAAAGATTAGATAGACAAACAAACAAACACATAAATGTGGAGAGAAGGGCAGTGCGCGCAGGAGCAAAGGTAAACAGCAGACAGACCTGAATCCTTATCTTTACAAGGTCGACCTCAGAACTTTGTTCAGTTTGTCTCGGTGACGGATAATGGAAGGAAGGGCAGGCAACCGGTCGACTTCATTTAAATAAACAAATAAAAAATAAGATAAACTCTCAGGAATAGATAAATAATAACAAAAAATTGTAAAGTGGAGAAAGCGAGAGCGCGGGAATGCACTCAAGCAAACAAAAACAGCACAGCACGATGCGTATGTTTTTTTTAAATTGACAAAATAAATCAAAAATAAAAATAAGTGGAAAAGGCGAGAGTGCGCGAGCACACAGGAGCAAAGACAAGCAGCGCAGCTTGATGCGTAGTAAAAAAAATAATAAATAGACAACTGGTCGACCTCATTAGAAATAAAAACCCAAAAGATTAGATAGACAAACAAAAAACACATAAATGTGGAGAGAAGGGCAGTGCGCGCAGGAGCAAAGGTAAACAGCACACAGACCTGAATCCTTATCTTTACAAGGTCGACCTCAGAACTTTGTTCAGTTTGTCTCGGTGACGGATAATGGAAGGAAGGGCAGGCAACTGGTCGACTTCATTTAAATAAACAAATAAAAAATAAGATAAACTCTCAGGAATAGATAAATAATAACAAAAAAATTGTAAAGTGCAGAAAGCGAGAGCGCGCGAATGCACTCAAGCAAACACTAACAGCGCAGCACAATGCGTATTTTTTTTAAATTGACAAAATAAATCAAAAATAAATCAAAAATAAAAATAAGTGGAAAAGGCGAGAGTGCGCGAGCACACAGGATCAAAGACAAGCAGCGCAGCTTGATGCGTAGTAAAAAAAATAATAAATAGACAACTGGTCGACATCATTATAAATAAATCCCAAAAGATTAGATAGACAAACAAACAAAGACATAAATGTGGAGAGAAGGGCAGTGCGCGCAGGAGCAAAGGTAAACAGCAGACAGACCTGAATCCTTATCTTTACAAGGTCGACCTCAGAACTTTGTTCAGTTTGTCTCGGTGACGGTTAATGGAAGGAAGGGCAGGCAACTGGTCGACTTCATTTAAATAAACAAATAAAAAATAAGATAAACTCTCAGGAATAGATAAATAATAACAAAAAAATTGTAAAGTGGAGAAAGGGAGAGCGCGCGAATGCACTCAAGCAAACACAAACAGCACAGCACGATGCGTATTTTTTTTAAAATTGACAAAATAAATCAAAAATAAATCAAAAATAAAAATAAGTGGAAAAGGCGAGAGTGCGCGAGCACACAGGAGCAAAGACAAGCAGCGCAGCTTGATGCGTAGTAAAAAAAAAATAATAAATAGACAACTGGTCGACCTCATTAGAAATAAAAACCCAAAAGATTAGATAGACTAACAAACAAACACATAAATGTGGAGAGAGGGGCAGTGCGCACAGGAGCAAAGGTAAACAGCAGACAGACCTGAATCCTTATCTTTACAAGGTCGACCTCAGAACTTTGTTCAGTTTGTCTCGGTGACGGATAATGGAAGGAAGGGCAGGCAACTGGTCGACTTCATTTAAATAAACAAATAAAAAATAAGATAAACTCTCAGGAATAGATAAATAATAAGAAAAAAATTGTAAAGTGGAGAAAGCGAGAGCGCGCGAATGCACTCAAGCAAACACAAACAGCACAGCACGATGCGTATTTTTTTTAAATTGACAAAATAAATCAAAAATAATTCAAAAATAAATAAGTGGAAAAGGCGAGAGTGCGCGAGCACACAGGAGCAAACACAAGCAGCGCAGCTTGATGAGTAGTAAAAAAAATAATAAATAGACAACTGGTCGACCTCATTAGAAATAAAAACCCAAAAGATTAGATAGACAAACAAACAAACACATAAATGTGGAGAGAAGGGCAGTGCGCGCAGGAGCAAAGGTAAACAGCAGACAGACCTGCATCCTTATCTTTACAAGGTCGACCTCAGAACTTTGTTCAGTTTGTCTCGGTGACGGATAATGGAAGGAAGGGCAGGCAACTGGTCGACTTCATTTAAATAAACAAATAAAAAATAAGATAAACTCTCAGGAATAGATAAATAATAACAAAAAAATTGTAAAGTGGAGAAAGCGAGAGCGCGGTAATGCACTCAAGCAAACACAAGCAGCACAGCACGATGCGTATTTTTTTTTAAATTGACAAAATAAATCAAAAATAAAAATAAGTGGAAAAGGCGAGAGTGCGCGAGCACACAGGAGCAAAGACAAGCAGCGCAGCTTGATGCGTGGTAAAAAAAAATAATAAATAGACAACTGGTCGACCTCATTAGAAATAAAAACCCAAAAGATTAGATAGACAAACAAACAAACACATAAATGTGGAGAGAAGGGCAGTGCGCGCAGGAGCAAAGGTAAACAGCAGACAGACCTGAATCCTTATCTTTACAAGGTCGACCTCAGAACTTTGTTCAGTTTGTCTCGGTGACGGATAATGGAAGGAAGGGCAGGCAACTGGTCGACTTCATTTAAATAAACAAATAAAAAATAAGATAAACTCTCAGGAATAGATAAATAATAACAAAAAAATTGTAAAGTGGAGAAAGCGAGAGCGCGCGAATGCACTCAAGCAAACACAAATAGCACAGCACGATGCGTATTTTTTTTTTAAATTGACAAAATAAATCAAAAATAAAAATAAATGGAAAAGGCGAGAGTGCGCGAGCACACAGGAGGAAAGACAAGCAGCGCAGCTTGATGCGTAGTAAAAAAAATAATAAATAGACAACTGGTCGACCTCATTAGAAATAAAAACCAAAAAGATTAGATAGACAAACAAACAAACACATAAATGTGGAGAGAAGGGCAGTGCGCGCAGGAGCAAAGGTAAACAGCAGACAGACCTGAATCCTTATCTTTACAAGGTCGACCTCAGAACTTTGTTCAGTTTGTCTCGCTGACAGATAATGGAAGGAAGGGCAGGCAACTGGTCGACTTCATTTAAATAAACAAAAAATAAGATAAACTCTCAGGAATAGATAAATAATAACAAAAAAATTGTAAAGTGGAGAAAGCGAGAGCGCGCGAATGCACTCAAGCAAACACAAACAGCACAAAACGATGCGTATTTTTTTTAAATTGACAAAATAAATCAAAAATAAAAATAAGTGGAAAAGGCGAGAGTGCGCGAGCACACAGGAGCAAAGACAAGCAGCGCAGCTTGATGCGTAGTAAAAAAAATAATAAATAGACAACTGGTCGACCTCATTAGAAATAAAAACCCAAAAGATTAGATAGACAAACAAACAAACACATAAATTTGGAGAGAAGGGCAGTCCGCGCAGGAGCAAAGGTAAACAGCAGACAGACCTGAATCCTTATCTTTACAAGGACGACCTCAGAACTTTGTTAAGTTTGTCTCGGTGACGGATTATAGAAGGAAGGGCAGGCAACTGGTCGACTTCATTTAAATAAACAAATAAAAAATAAGATAAACTCTCAGGAATAGATAAATAATAACAAAGAAATTGTAAAGTGGAGAAAGCGAGAGCGCGCGAATGCACTCAAGCAAACACAAACAGCACAGCACGATGCGTATTTTTTTTAAAATTGACAAAATAAATCAAAAATAAATCAAAAATAAAAATAAGTGGAAAAGGCGAGAGTGCGCGAGCACACAGGAGCAAAGACAAGCAGCGCAGCTTGATGCGTAGTAAAAAAAATAATAAATACACAACTGGTCGACCTCATTAGAAATAAAAACCCAAAAGATTAGATAGACAAACAAACAAACACATAAATGTGGAGAGAAGGGCAGTGCGCGCAGGAGCAAAGGTAAACAGCAGACAGACCTGAATCCTTATCTTTACAATGTCGACCTCAGAACTTTGTTCAGTTGGTCTCGGTGACGGATAATGGAAGGAAGGGCAGGCAACTGGTCGACTTCATTTAAAAAAACAAATAAAAAATAAGATAAACTCTCAGGAATAGATAAATAATAACAAAAAAATTGTAAAGTGGAGAAAGCGAGAGCGCACGAATGCACTCAAGCAAACACAAACAGCACAGCACGATGCGTATTTTTTTTAAATTGACAAAATAAATCATAAATAAATCAAAAATATAAATAAGTGGAAAAGGCGAGAGTCCGCGAGCACACAGGAGCAAAGACCAGCAGCGCAGCTTGATGCGTAGTAAAAAAAATAATAAATAGACAACTGGTCGACCTCATTAGAAATAAAAACCCAAAAGATTAGATAGACAAACAAACAAACACATAAATGTGGAGAGAAGGTCAGTGCGCGCAGGAGCAAAGGTAAACAGCAGACAGACCTGAATCCTTATCTTTACAAGGTCGACCTCAGAACTTTGTTCAGTTTGTCTCGGTGACGGATAATGGAAGGAAGGGCAGGCAACTGGTCGACTTCATTTAAATAAACAAATAAAAATAAGATAAACTCTCAGGAATAGAAAAATAATAACAAAAAAATTATAAAGTGGAGAAAGCGAGAGCGCGCGAATGCACTCAAGCAAACACAAACAGCACAGCACGATGCGTATTTTTTTTTAAAATTGACAAAATAAATCAAAAATAAAAATAAGTGGAAAAGGCGAGAGTGCGCGAGCACACAGGAGCAAAGACAAGCAGCGCAGCTTGATGCGTAGTAAAAAAAATAATAAATAGACAACTGGTCGACCTCATTAGAAATAAAAACCCAAAAGATTAGATAGACAAACAAACAAACACATAAATGTGGAGAGAAGGGCAGTGCACGCAGGAGCAAAGGTAAACAGCAGACAGACCTGAATCCTTATCTTTACAAGGTCGACCTCAGAACTTTGTTCAGTTTGTCTCGGTGACGGATAATGGAAGGAAGGGCAGGCAACTGGTCGACTGCATTTAAATAAACAAATAAAAAATAAGATAAACTCTCAGGAATAGATAAATAATAACAAAATAATTGTAAAGTGGAGAAAGCGAGAGCGCGCGAATGCACTCAAGCAAACACAAACAGCTCAGCACGATGCGTATTTTTTTTAAATTGAAAAATAAATCAAAATTAAATCAAAAATAAAAATAAGTGGAAAAGGCGAGAGTGCGCGAGCACACAGGAGCAAAGACAAGCAGCGCAGCTTCATGCGTAGTAAAAAAAATAATAAATAGAAAACTGGTCGACCTCTTTAGAAATAAAAACCCAAAAGATTAGATAGACAAACAAACAAACACATAAATGTGGAGAGAAGGGCAGTGCGCGCAGGAGCAAAGGTAAACAGCAGACAGACCTGAATCCTTATCTTTACAAGGTCGACCTCAGAACTTTGTTCAGTTTGTCTCGGTGACGGATAATGGAAGGAAGGGCAGGCAACTGGTCGACTTCATTTAAATAAACAAATAAAAAATAAGATAAACTCTCAGGAATAGATAAATAATAACAAAAAAATTGTAAAGTGGAGAAAGCGAGAGCGCGGTAATGCACTCAAGCAAACACAAACAGCACAGCACGATGCGTATTTTTTTTTAAATTGACAAAATAAATCAAAAATAAAAATAAGTGGAAAAGGCGAGATTGCGCGAGCACACAGGAGCAAAGACAAGCAGCGCAGCTTGATGCGTGGTAAAAAAAAATAATAAATAGACAACTGGTCGACCTCATTAGAAATAAAAACCCAAAAGATTAGATAGACAAACAAACAAACACATAAATGTGGAGAGAAGGGCAGTGCGCGCAGGAGCAAAGGTAAACAGCAGACAGACCTGAATCCTTATCTTTACAAGGTCGACCTCAGAACTTTGTTCAGTTTGTCTCGGTGACGGATAATGGAAGGAAGGGCAGGCAACTGGTCGACTTCATTTAAATAAACAAATAAAAAATAAGATAAACTCTCAGGAATAGATAAATAATAACAAAAAAATTGTAAAGTGGAGAAAGCGAGAGCGCGCGAATGCACTCAAGCAAACACAAATAGCACAGCACGATGCGTATTTTTTTTTTTTAATTGACAAAATAAATCAAAAATAAAAATAAATGGAAAAGGCGAGAGTGCGCGAGCACACAGGAGCAAAGACAAGCAGCGCAGCTTGATGCGTAGTAAAAAAAATAATAAATAGACAACTGGTCGACCTCATTAGAAATAAAAACCCAAAAGATTAGATAGACAAACAAACAAACACATAAATGTGGAGAGAAGGGCAGTGCGCGCAGGAGCAAAGGTAAACAGCAGACAGACCTGAATCCTTATCTTTACAAGGTCGACCTCAGAACTTTGTTCAGTTTGTCTCGCTGACGGATAATGGAAAGAAGGGCAGGCAACTGGTCGACTTCATTTAAATAAACAAAAAATAAGATAAACTCTCAGGAATAGATAAATAATAACAAAAAATTGTAAAGTGGAGAAAGCGAGAGCGCGCGAATGCACTCAAGCAAACACAAACAGCACAGCACGATGCGTATTTTTTTTAAATTGACAAAATAAATCATAAATAAATCAAAAATATAAATAAGTGGAAAAGGCGAGAGTCCGCGAGCACACAGGAGCAAAGACAAGCAGCGCAGCTTGATCCGTAGTAAAAAAAATAATAAATACACAACTGGTCGACCTCATTAGAAATAAAAACCCAAAAGATTAGATAGACAAACAAACAAACACATAAATGTGGAGAGAAGGGCAGTGCGCGCAGGAGCAAAGGTAAACAGCAGACAGACCTGAATCCTTATCTTTACAAGGTCGACCTCAGAACTTTGTTCAGTTTGTCTCGGTGACGGATAATGGAAGGAAGGGCAGGCAACTGGTCGACTTCATTTAAATAAACAAATAAAAAATAAGATAAACTCTCAGGAATAGATAAATAATAACAAAAAAATTGTAAAGTGGAGAAAGCGAGAGCGCACGAATGCACTCAAGCAAACACAAACAGCACAGCACGATGCGTATTTTTTTTTAAAATTGCAAAATAAATCAAAAATAAAAATAAGTGGAAAAGGCGAGAGTGCGCGAGCACACAGGAGCAAAGACAAGCAGCGCAGCTTGATGCGTAGTAAAAAAAATAATAAATACACAACTGGTCGACCTCATTAGAAATAAAAACCCAAAAGATTAGATAGACAAACAAACAACAACATAAATGTGGAGAGAAGGGCAGTGCGCGCAGGAGCAAAGGTAAACAGCAGACAGACCTGAATCCTTATCTTTACAAGGACGACCTCAGAACTTTGTTCAGTTTGTCTCGGTGACGGACAATGGAAGGAAGTGCAGGCAACTGGTCGACTTCATTTAAATAAACAAATAAAAAATAAGATAAACTCTCAGGAATAGAAAAATAATAACAAAAAAATTGTAAAGTGGAGAAAGTGAGAGCGCGCGAATGCACTCAAGCAAACACAAACTGCACAGCACGATGCGTATTTTTTTTTTAAATTGACAAAATAAATCAAAAATAAATCAAAAATAAAAATAAGTGGAAAAGGCGAGAGTGCGCGAGCACACAGGAGCAAAGACAAGCAGCGCAGCTTGATGCGTAGTAAAAAAAATAATAAATACACAACTGGTAGACCTCATTAGAAATAAAAACCCAAAAGATTAGATAGACAAACAAACAAACACATAAATGTGGAGAGAAGGGCAGTGCGCGCAGGAGCAAAGGTAAACAGCAGACAGACCTGAATCCTTATCTTTACAAGGTCGACCTCAGAACTTTGTTCAGTTTGTCTCGGTGACGGATAATGGAAGGAAGGGCAGGCAACTGGTCGACTTCATTTAAATAAACAAATAAAAATAAGATAAACTCTCAGGAATAGATAAATAATAACAAAAAAATTGTAAAGTGGAGAAAGCGAGAGCGCGCGAATGCACTCAAGCAAACACAAACAGCACAGCACGATGCGTATTTTTTTTTAAAATTGACAAAATAAATCAAAAATAAAAATAAGTGGAAAAGGCGAGAGTGCGCGAGCACACAGGAGCAAAGACAAGCAGCGCAGCTTGATGCGTAGTAAAAAAAATAATAAATAGACAACTGGTCGACCTCATTAGAAATAAAAACCCAAAAGATTAGATAGACAAACAAACAAACACATAAATGTGGAGAGAAGGGCAGTGCACGCAGGAGCAAAGGTAAACAGCAGACAGACCTGAATCCTTATCTTTACAAGGTCGACCTCAGAACTTTGTTCAGTTTGTCTCGGTGACGGATAATGGAAGGAAGGGCAGGCAACTGGTCGACTTCATTTAAATAAACAAATAAAAAATAAGATAAACTCTCAGGAATAGATAAATAATAACAAAATAATTGTAAAGTGGAGAAAGCGAGAGCGCGCGAATGCACTCAAGCAAACACAAACAGCACAGCACGATGCGTATTTTTTTTAAAATTGAAAAATAAATCAAAATTAAATCAAAAATAAAAATAAGTGGAAAAGGCGAGAGTGCGGGAGCACACAGGAGCAAAGACAAGCAGCGCAGCTTCATGCGTAGTAAAAAAAATAATAAATAGAAAACTGGTCGACCTCATTAGAAATAAAAACCCAAAAGATTAGATAGACAAACAAACAAACACATAAATGTGGAGAGAAGGGCAGTGCGCGCAGGAGCAAAGGTAAACAGCAGACAGACCTGAATCCTTATCTTTACAAGGTCGACCTCAGAACTTTGTTCAGTTTGTCTCGGTGACGGATAATGGAAGGAAGGGCAGGCAACTGGTCGACTTCATTTAAATAAACAAATAAAAAATAAGATAAACTCTCAGGAATAGATAAATAATAACAAAAAAATTGTAAAGTGGAGAAAGCGAGAGCGCGGTAATGCACTCAAGCAAACACAAACAGCACAGCACGATGCGTATTTTTTTTAAATTGACAAAATAAATCAAAAATAAAAATAAGTGGAAAAGGCGAGATTGCGCGAGCACACAGGAGCAAAGACAAGCAGCGCAGCTTGATGCGTGGTAAAAAAAAATAATAAATAGACAACTGGTCGACCTCATTAGAAATAAAAACCCAAAAGATTAGATAGACAAACAAACAAACACATAAATGTGGAGAGAAGGGCAGTGCACGCAGGAGCAAAGGTAAACAGCAGACAGACCTGAATCCTTATCTTTACAAGGTCGACCTCAGAACTTTGTTCAGTTTGTCTCGGTGACGGATAATGGAAGGAAGGGCAGGCAACTGGTCGACTTCATTTAAATAAACAAATAAAAAATAAGATAAACTCTCAGGAATAGATAAATAATAACAAAAAAATTGTAAAGTGGAGAAAGCGAGAGCGCGCGAATGCACTCAAGCAAACACAAATAGCACAGCACGATGCGTATTTTTTTTTAAATTGACAAAATAAATCAAAAATAAAAATAAATGGAAAAGGCGAGAGTGCGCGAGCACACAGGAGCAAAGACAAGCAGCGCAGCTTGATGCGTAGTAAAAAAAATAATAAATAGACAACTGGTCGACCTCATTAGAAATAAAAACCCAAAAGATTAGATAGACAAACAAACAAACACATAAATGTGGAGAGAAGGGCAGTGCGCGCAGGAGCAAAGGTAAACAGCAGACAGACCTGAATCCTTATCTTTACAAGGTCGACCTCAGAACTTTGTTCAGTTTGTCTCGCTGACGGATAATGGAAAGAAGGGTAGGCAACTGGTCGACTTCATTTAAATAAACAAAAAATAAGATAAACTCTCAGGAATAGATAAATAATAACAAAAAAATTGTAAAGTGGAGAAAGCGAGAGCGCGCGAATGCACTCAAGCAAACACAAATAGCACAGCACGATGCGTATTTTTTTTTTAAATTGACAAAATAAATCAAAAATAAAAATAAATGGAAAAGGCGAGAGTGCGCGAGCACACAGGAGCAAAGACAAGCAGCGCAGCTTGATGCGTAGTAAAAAAAATAATAAATAGACAACTGGTCGACCTCATTAGAAATAAAAACCCAAAAGATTAGATAGACAAACAAACAAACACATAAATGTGGAGAGAAGGGCAGTGCGCGCAGGAGCAAAGGTAAACAGCAGACAGACCTGAATCCTTATCTTTACAAGGTCGACCTCAGAACTTTGTTCAGTTTGTCTCGCTGACGGATAATGGAAAGAAGGGCAGGCAACTGGTCGACTTCATTTAAATAAACAAAAAATAAGATAAACTCTCAGGAATAGATAAATAATAACAAAAAAATTGTAAAGTGGAGAAAGCGAGAGCGCGCGAATGCACTCAAGCAAACACAAACAGCACAAAACGATGCGTATTTTTTTTAAATTGACAAAATAAATCAAAAATAAAAATAAGTGGAAAAGGCGAGAGTGCGCGAGCACACAGGAGCAAAGACAAGCAGCGCAGCTTGATGCGTAGTAAAAAAAATAATAAATACACAACTGGTCGACCTCATTAGAAATAAAAACCCAAAAGATTAGATAGACAAACAAACAAACACATAAATTTGGAGAGAAGGGCAGTCCGCGCAGGAGCAAAGGTAAACAGCAGACAGACCTGAATCCTTATCTTTACAAGGACGACCTCAGAACTTTGTTAAGTTTGTCTCGGTGACGGATTATAGAAGGAAGGGCAGGCAACTGGTCGACTTCATTTAAATAAACAAATAAAAAATAAGATAAACTCTCAGGAATAGATAAATAATAACAAAGAAATTGTAAAGTGGAGAAAGCGAGAGAGCGCGAATGCACTCAAGCAAACACAAACAGTACAGCACGATGCGTATTTTTTTTAAAATTGACAAAATAAATCAAAAATAAAAATAAAAATAAGTGGAAAAGGCGAGAGTGCGCGAGCACACAGGAGCAAAGACAAGCAGCGCAGCTTGATGCGTAGTAAAAAAAATAATAAATACACAACTGGTCGACCTCATTAGAAATAAAAACCCAAAAGATTAGATAGACAAACAAACAAACACATAAATGTGGAGAGAAGGGCAGTGCGCGCAGGAGCAAAGGTAAACAGCAGACAGACCTGAATCCTTATCTTTACAAGGTCGACCTCAGAACTTTGTTCAGTTGGTCTCGGTGACGGATAATGGAAGGAAGGGCAGGCAACTGGTCGACTTCATTTAAATAAACAAATAAAAAATAAGATAAACTCTCAGGAATAGATAAATAATAACAAAAAAATTGTAAAGTGGAGAAAGCGAGAGCGCGCGAATGCACTCAAGCAAACACAAACAGCACAGCACGATGCGTATTTTTTTTAAATTGACAAAATAAATCATAAATAAATCAAAAATATAAATAAGTGGAAAAGGCGAGAGTCCGCGAGCACACAAGAGCAAAGACAAGCAGCGCAGCTTGATGCGTAGTAAAAAAAATAATAAATACACAACTGGTCGACCTCATTAGAAATAAAAACCCAAAAGATTAGATAGACAAACAAACAAACACATAAATGTGGAGAGAAGGGCAGTGCGCGCAGGAGCAAAGGTAAACAGCAGACAGACCTGAATCCTTATCTTTACAAGGTCGACCTCAGAACTTTGTTCAGTTTGTCTCGGTGACGGATAATGGAAGGAAGGGCAGGCAACTGGTCGACTTCATTTAAATAAACAAATAAAAAATAAGATAAACTCTCAGGAATAGATAAATAATAACAAAAAAATTGTAAAGTGGAGAAAGCGAGAGCGCACGAATGCACTCAAGCAAACACAAACAGCACAGCACGATGCGTATTTTTTTTTAAAATTGCAAAATAATTCAAAAATAAAAATAAGTGGAAAAGGCGAGAGTGCGCGAGCACACAGGAGCAAAGACAAGCAGCGCAGCTTGATGCGTAGTAAAAAAAATAATAAATACACAACTGGTCGACCTCATTAGAAATAAAAACCCAAAAGATTAGATAGACAAACAAACAACCACATAAATGTGGAGAGAAGGGCAGTGCGCGCAGGAGCAAAGGTAAACAGCAGACAGACCTGAATCCTTATCTTTACAAGGACGACCTCAGAACTTTGTTCAGTTTGTCTCGGTGACGGACAATGGAAGGAAGTGCAGGCAACTGGTCGACTTCATTTAAATAAACAAATAAAAAATAAGATAAACTCTCAGGAATAGAAAAATAATAACAAAAAAATTGTAAAGTGGAGAAAGTGAGAGCGCGCGAATGCACTCAAGCAAACACAAACTGCACAGCACGATGCGTATTTTTTTTAAATTTACAAAATAAATCAAAAATAAATCAAAAATAAAAATAAGTGGAAAAGGCGAGAGTGCGCGAGCACACAGGAGCAAAGACAAGCAGCGCAGCTTGATGCGTAGTAAAAAAAATAATAAATAGACAACTGGTCGACCTCATTAGAAATAAAAACCCAAAAGATTAGATAGACAAACAAACAAACACATAAATGTGGAGAGAAGGGCAGTGCGAGCAGGAGCAAAGGTAAACAGAAGACAGACCTGAATCCTTATCTTTACAAGGTCGACCTCAGAACTTTGTTCAGTTTGTCTCGGTGACGGATAATGGAAGGAAGGGCAGGCAACTGGTCGACTTCATTTAAATAAACAAATAAAAAGATAAACTCTCAGGAATAGATAAATAATAACAAAAAAATTGTAAAGTGGAGAAAGCGAGAGCGCGCGAATGCACTCAAGCAAACACAAACAGCACAAAACGATGCGTATTTTTTTTAAATTGACAAAATAAATCAAAAATAAAAATAAGTGGAAAAGGCGAGAGTGCGCGAGCACACAGGAGCAAAGACAAGCAGCGCAGCTTGATGCGTAGTAAAAAAAATAATAAATAGACAACTGGTCGACCTCATTAGAAATAAAAACCCAAAAGATTAGATAGACAAACAAACAAACACATAAATGTGGAGAGAAGGGCAGTGCGTGCAGGAGCAAAGGTAAACAGCAGACAGACCTGAATCCTTATCTTTACAAGGTCGACCTCAGAACTTTGTTCAGTTGGTCTCGGTGACGGATAATGGAAGGAAGGGCAGGCAACTGGTCGACTTCATTTAAATAAACAAATAAAAAATAAGATAAACTCTCAGGAATAGATAAATAATAACAAAAAAATTGTAAAGTGCAGAAAGCGAGAGCGCGCGAATGCACTCAAGCAAACACAAACAGCACAGCACGATGCGTATTTTTTTTAAATTGAAAAAATAAATCAAAAATAAAAATAAGTGGAAAAGGCGAGAGTGCGCGAGCACACAGGAGCAAAGACAAGCACCGCAGCTTGATGCGTAGTAAAAAAAATAATAAATAGACAACTGGTCGACCTCATTAGAAATAAAAACCCAAAAGATTAGATAGACAAACAAACAAACACATAAATGTGGAGAGAAGGGCAGTGCGCGCAGGAGCAAAGGTAAACGAAGACAGACCTGAATCCTTATCTTTACAAGGTCGACCTCAGAAATTTGTTCAGTTAGTCTCGGTGACGGGTAATGGAAGGAAGGGCAGGCAACTGGTCGACTTCATTTAAATAAACAAATAAAAAATAAGATAAACTCTCAGGAATAGATAAATAATAACAAAAAAATTGTAAAGTGGAGAAAGCGAGAGCGCGCGAATGCACTCAAGCAAACACAAACAGCACAGCACGATGCGTATTTTTTTTTAAATTGACAAAATAAATCATAAATAAATCAAAAATAAAAATAAGTGGAAAAGGCGAGAGTGCGCGAGCACACAGGAGCAAAGACAAGCAGCGCAGCTTGATGCATAGTAAAAAAAATAATAAATAGACAACTGGTCGACCTCATTAGAAATAAAAACCCAAAAGATTAGATAGACAAACAAACAAACACATAAATGTGGAGAGAAGGGCAGTGCGCGCAGGAGCAAAGGTAAACAGCAGACAGACCTGAATCCTTATCTTTACAAGGTCGACCTCAGAACTTTGTTCAGTTTGTCTCGGTGACGGATAATGGAAGGAAGGGCAGGCAACTGGTCGACTTCATTTAAATAAACAAATAAAAAATAAGATAAACTCTCAGGAATAGATAAATAATAACAAAAAAATTGTAAAGTGGAGAAAGCGAGAGCGCACGAATGCACTCAAGCAAACACAAACAGCACAGCACGATGCGTATTTTTTTTTAAAATTGCAAAATAATTCAAAAATAAAAATAAGTGGAAAAGGCGAGAGTGCGCGAGCACACAGGAGCAAAGACAAGCAGCGCAGCTTGATGCGTAGTAAAAAAAATAATAAATACACAACTGGTCGACCTCATTAGAAATAAAAACCCAAAAGATTAGATAGACAAACAAACAACCACATAAATGTGGAGAGAAGGGCAGTGCGCGCAGGAGCAAAGGTAAACAGCAGACAGACCTGAATCCTTATCTTTACAAGGACGACCTCAGAACTTTGTTCAGTTTGTCTCGGTGACGGACAATGGAAGGAAGTGCAGGCAACTGGTCGACTTCATTTAAATAAACAAATAAAAAATAAGATAAACTCTCAGGAATAGAAAATAATAACAAAAAAATTGTAAAGTGGAGAAAGTGAGAGCGCGCGAATGCACTCAAGCAAACACAAACTGCACAGCACGATGCGTATTTTTTTTAAATTTACAAAAAATCAAAAATAAATCAAAAATAAAAATAAGTGGAAAAGGCGAGAGTGCGCGAGCACACAGGAGCAAAGACAAGCAGCGCAGCTTGATGCGTAGTAAAAAAAATAATAAATAGACAACTGGTCGACCTCATTAGAAATAAAAACCCAAAAGATTAGATAGACAAACAAACAAACACATAAATGTGGAGAGAAGGGCAGTGCGCGCAGGAGCAAAGGTAAACAGCAGACAGACCTGAATCCTTATCTTTACAAGGTCGACCTCAGAACTTTGTTCAGTTTGTCTCGGTGACGGATAATGGAAGGAAGGGCAGGCAACTGGTCGACTTCATTTAAATAAACAAATAAAAATAAGATAAACTCTCAGGAATAGATAAATAATAACAAAAAAATTGTAAAGTGGAGAAAGCGAGAGCGCGGCGAATGCACTCAAGCAAACACAAACAGCACAGCACGATGCGTATTTTTTTTTAATTGACAAAATAAATCATAAATAAATCAAAAATAAAAATAAGTGGAAAAGGCGAGAGTGCGCGAGGCACACAGGAGCAAAGACAAGCAGCGCAGCTTGATGCATAGTAAAAAAAATAATAAATAGACAACTGGTCGACCTCATTAGAAATAAAAACCCAAAAGATTAGATAGACAAACAAACAAACACATAAATGTGGAGAGAAGGGCAGTGCGCGCAGGAGCAAAGGTAAACAGCAGACAGACCTGAATCCTTATCTTTACAAGGTCGACCTCAGAACTTTGTTCAGTTTGTCTCGGTGACGGATAATGGAAGGAAGGGCAGGCAACTGGTCGACTTCATTTAAATAAACAAATAAAAAATAAGATAAACTCTCAGGAATAGATAAATAATAACAAAAAAATTGTAAAGTGGAGAAAGCGAGAGCGCACGAATGCACTCAAGCAAACACAAACAGCACAGCACGATGCGTATTTTTTTTTAAAATTGCAAAATAATTCAAAAATAAAAATAAGTGGAAAAGGCGAGAGGTGCGCGAGCACACAGGAGCAAAGACAAGCAGCGCAGCTTGATGCGTAGTAAAAAAAAATAATAAATACACAACTGGTCGACCTCATTAGAATAAAAACCCAAAAGATTAGATAGACAAACAAACAACCACATAAATGTGGAGAGAAGGGCAGTGCGCGCAGGAGCAAAGGTAAACAGCAGACAGACCTGAATCCTTATCTTTACAAGGACGACCTCAGAACTTTGTTCAGTTTGTCTCGGTGACGGACAATGGAAGGAAGTGCAGGCAACTGGTCGACTTCATTTAAATAAACAAATAAAAAATAAGATAAACTCTCAGGAATAGAAAATAATAACAAAAAATTGTAAAGTGGAGAAAGTGAGAGCGCGCGAATGCACTCAAGCAAACACAAACTGCACAGCACGATGCGTATTTTTTTTAAATTTACAAAATAAATCAAAAATAAATCAAAAATAAAAATAAGTGGAAAAGGCGAGAGTGCGCGAGCACACAGGAGCAAAGACAAGCAGCGCAGCTTGATGCGTAGTAAAAAAAATAATAAATAGACAACTGGTCGACCTCATTAGAAATAAAAAC
>NW_025957623.1:0-65952 GCF_023159225.1 Perognathus longimembris pacificus
AAATACGCATCGTGCTGTGCTGTTTTGTTTGCTTGAGTGCATTCGCGTGCTCTCGCTTTCTCCACTTTACAATTTTTTGTTATTATTTATCTATTCCTGAGAGTTTATCTTATTTTTTATTTGTTTATTTAAATGAAGTCGACCAGTTGCCTGCCTTCCTTCCATTATCCGTCACCGAGACAAACTGAACAAAGTTCTGAGGTCGACCTTGTAAAGATAAGGATTCAGGTCTGTCTGCTGTTTACCATTGCTCCTGCGCGCACTGCCCTTCTCTCCACATTTATGTGTTTGTTTGTTTGTCTATCTAATCTTTGGGATTTATTTCTAATGAGGTCGACTAGTTGTCTATTTATTATTTTTTTTACTACGCATCAAGCTGCGCTGCTTGTCTTTGCTCCTGTGCTCGCGCAATCTCCCCTTTTCCACTTATTTTTATTTTTGATTTATTTTTGATTTATTTTGTCAATTTAAAAAAAAATACGCATCGTGCTGTGCTGTTTGTGTTTGCTTGAGTGCATTCGCGGGCTCTCGCTTTCTCCACTTTACAATTTTTTTGTTATTATTTATCTATTCCTGAGAGTTTATCTTATTTTTTATTTGTTTATTTAAATGAAGTCGACCAGTTGCCTGCCCTTCCTTCCATTATCCGTCACCGAGACAAACTGAACAAAGTTCTGAGGTCGACCTTGTAAAGATAAGGATACAGGTCTGTCTGCTGTTTACCTTTGCTCCTGCCCGCACTGCCCTTCTCTCCACATTTATGTGTTTGTTTGTTTGTCTATCTAATCTTTTGGGTTTTTATTTCTAATGAGGTCGACCAGTTGTCTATTTATTATTTTTTTTACTACGCATCAAGCTGCGCTGCTTGTCTTTGCTCCTGTGTGCTCGCGCACTCTCGCCTTTTCCACTTATTTTTATTTTTGATTTATTTTTGATTTATTTTGTCAATTTTAAAAAAAATACGCATAGTGCTGTGCTGTTTGTGTTTGCTTGAGTGCATTCGCGCGCTCTCGCTTTCTCCACTTTACAATTTTTTTTGTTATTATTTATCTATTCCTGAGAGTTTATCTAATTTTTTTATTTGTTTATTTAAATGAAGTCGACCAGTTGCCTGCCCTTCCTTCCATTATCCGTCACCGAGACAAACTGAACAAAGTTCTGAGGTCGACCTTGTAAAGATAAGGATTCAGGTCTGTCTGCTGATTACCTTTGCTCCTGCGCGGCACTGCCCTTCTCTCCACATTTATGTGTTTGATGTTTGTCTATCTAATCTTTTGGGTTTTTATTTCTAATGAGGTCGACCAGTTGTCTATTTATTATTTTTTTTACTACGCATCAAGCTGCGCTGCTTGTCTTGCTCCTGTGTGCTCGCGCACTCTCGCCTTTTCAACTTATTTTTATTTTTGATTTATTTTTGATTTATTTTGTCAATTTAAAAAAAATACGCATAGTGCTGTGCTGTTTGTGTTTGCTTGAGTGCATTCGCGCGCTCTCGCTTTCTCCACTTTACAATTTTTTTGTTATTATTTATCTATTCCTGAGAGTTTATCTTATTTTTTATTTGTTTATTAAATGAAGTCGACCAGTTTCCTGCCCTTCCTTCCCATTATCCGTCACCGAGACAAACTGAACAAAGTTCTGAGGTCGACCTTGTAAAGATAAGGATTCAGGTCTGTCTGCTGTTTACCTTTGCTCCTGCATGCACTGCCCTTCTCTCCACATTTATGTGTTTGTTTGTTTGTCTATCTAATCTTTTGGGTTTTTATTTCTAATGAGGTCGCACAGTTGTCTATTTATTATTTTTTTTACTACGCATCAAGCTGCGCTGTTTGTCTTTGCTCCTTTGTGCTCGCGCACTCCTCGCCTTTTCCACTTATTTTTATTTTTGATTTATTTTTGATTTATTTTGTCAATTTAAAAAAATACGCATCGTGCTGTGCTGTTTGTGTTTGCTTGAGTGCATTCGCGCGCTCTCGATTTCTCCACTTTACAATTTTTTTGTTATTATTTATCTATTCCTGAGAGTTGATCTTATTTTTTATTTGTTTATTTAAATGAAGTCGACCAGTTGCCTGCCCTTCCTTCCATTATCCGTCACCGAGACAAACTGAACAAAGTTCTGAGGTCGACCTTGTAAACATAAGGATTCAGATCTGTCTGCTGTTTACCTTTGCTCTGCGCGCACTGCCCTTCTCTCCACATTTATGTGTTTGATGTTTGTCTATCTAATCTTTTGGGTTTTTATTTCTAATGAGGTCGACCAGTTGTCTATTTATTATTTTTTTTACTACGCATCAAGCTGCGCTGCTTGTCTTTGCTCCTGTGTGCTCGCGCACTCTCGCCTTTTCCACTTATTTTTATTTTTGATTTATTTTGATTTATTTTGTCAATTTAAAAAAAAATACGCATCGTGCTGTGCTGTTTGTGTTTGCTTGAGTGCATTCGCGCGCTCTCGATTTCTCCACTTTACAATTTTTTTGTTATTATTATCTATTCCTGAGAGTTGATCTTATTTTTATTTGTTTATTTAAATGAATTCGACCAGTTGCCTGCCCTTCCTTCCATTATCCGTCACCGAGACAAACTGAACAAAGTTCTGAGGTCGACCTTGTAAAGATAAGGATTCAGGTCTGTCTGCTGTTTACCTTTGCTCCTGCGCGCACTGCCCTTCTCTCCACATTTATGTGTTTTTGTTTGTTTGTCTATCTAATCTTTTGGGTTTTTATTTCTAATGAGGTCGACAGTTGTCTATTTATTATTTTTTTAATACGCATCAAGCTGCGCTGCTTGTCTTTGCTCCTGTGTGCTCGCGCACTCTCGCCTTTTCCACTTATTTTTATTTTTGATTTATTTTTGATTTATTTTGTCAATTTAAAAAAAAATACGCATCGTGCTGTGCTGTTTGTGTTTGCTTGAGTGCATTCGCGCGCCTCTCGCTTTCTCCACTTTACAATTTTTTTGTTATTATTTATCTATTCCTGAGAGTTTATCTTAATTTTATTTGTTTATTTAAATGAAGTCGACCAGTTGCCTGCCCTTCCTTCCATTATCCGTCACCGAGACAAACTGTACAAAGTTCTGAGGTCGACCTTGTAAAGATAAGGATTCAGGTCTGGCTGCTGTTTACCTTTGCTCCTGCGCGCACTGCCCTTCTCTCCACATTTATGTGTTTGTTTTTTTGTCTATCTATCTTTTGGGTTTGTATTTCTAATGAGGTCGACCAGTTGTCTATTTATTATTTTTTTACTACGCATCAAGCTGCGCTGGTTGTCTTTGCTCATGTGTGCTCGCGCACTCTCGCCTTTTCCACTTATTTTTATTTTTGATTTATTTTTGATTTATTTTGTCAATTTAAAAAAAAATACGCATCGTGCTGTGCTGTTTGTGTTTGCTTGAGTGCATTCGCGCGCTCTCGCTTTCTCCACTTTACAATTTTTTGTTATTATTTATCTATTCCTGAGAGTTTATCTTATTTTTTATTTGTTTATTTCAATGAAGTCGACCAGTTGCCTGCCCTTCCTTCCATTATCCGTCACCGAGACAAACTGAACAAACTTCTGAGTTCGACTTGTAAAGATAAGGATTCAGGTCTGTCTGCTGATTACCTTTGCTCCTGCGCGCACTGCCCTTCTCTCCACATTTATGTGTTTGTTTGTTTGTCTATCTAATCTTTTGGGTTTTTATTTCTAATGAGGTCGACCAGTTGTCTATTTATTATTTTTTTTAATACGCATCAAGCTGCGCTGCTTGTCTTTGCTCCTGTGTGCTCGCGCACTCTCGCCTTTTCCACTTATTTTTATTTTTGATTTACTTTTGATTTATTTTATCAATTTAAAAAAAAATACGCATCGTGCTGTGCTGTTTGTGTTTGCTTGAGTGCATTCGCGCGCTCTCGCTTTCTCCACTTTACAATTTTTTTGTTATTATTTATCTATTCCTGAGAGTTTATCTATTTTTTATTTGTTTATTTCAATGAAGTCGACCAGTTGCCTGCCCTTCCTTCCATTATCCATCACCGAGACAAACTGAACAAACTTCTGAGTTCGACCTTGTAAAGATAAGGATTCAGGTCTGTCTGCTGATTACCTTTGCTCCTGCGCGCACTGCCCTTCTCTCCACATTTATGTGTTTGTTTGTTTGTCTATCTAATCTTTTGGGTGTTTATTTCTAATGAGGTCGACCAGTTGTCTATTTATTATTTTTTTTACTACGCATCAAGCTGCGCTGCTTGTATTTGCTCCTGTGTGCTCGCGCACTCTCGCCTTTTCCACTTATTTTTATTTTTGATTTATTTTTGATTTATTTCGTCAATTTAAAAAAAATACGCATCGTGTTGTGCTGTTTGTGTTTGCTTGAGTGCATTCGCGCGCTCTCGCTTTCTCCACTTTACAATTTTTTTGTTATTATTTATCTATTCCTGAGAGTTTATCTTATTTTTTATTTGTTTATTTCAATGAAGTCGACAGTTGCCTGCCCTTCCTTCCATTATCCGTCACCGAGACAAACTGAACAAAGTTCTGAGGTCGACCTTGTAAAGATAAGGATTCAGGTCTGTCTGCTGTTTACCTTTGCTCCTGCGCGCACTGCCCTTCTCTCCACATTTATGTGTTTGTTTGTTTGTCTATCTAATCTTTTGGGTTTTTATTTCTAATGAGGTCGACCAGTTGTCTATTTATTATTTTTTTACTACGCATCAAGCTGCGCTGCTTGTCTTTGCTCCTGTGTGCTCGCGCACTCTCGCCTTTTCCACTTATTTGTATTTTTGATTTATTTTTGATTTATTTTGTCAATTTAAAAAAAAAATTCGCATCGTGCTGTGCTGTTTGTGTTTGCTTGAGTTCATTCGCGCGCTATGCTTTCTCCACTTTACAATTTTTTTGTTATTATTTATCTATTCCTGAGAGTTTATCTTATTTTTTATTTGTTTATTTAAATGAAGTCGACCAGTTGCCTGCCCTTCCTTCCATTATCCGTCACCGAGACAAACTGAACAAAGTTCTGAGTTCGACCTTGTAAAGATAAGGATTCAGGTCTGTCTGCTGTTTACCTTTGCTCCTGCGAGCACTGCCCTTCTCTCCACATTTATGTGTTTGTTTGTTTGTCTATCTAATCTTTTGGGTTTTTATTTCTAATGAGGTCGACCAGTTGTCCATTTATTATTTTTTTTACTACGCATCAAGCTGCACTGCTTGTCTTTGCTCCTGTGTGCTCGCGCACTCTCGCCTTTTCCACTTATTTTTATTTTTTATTTATTTTGACAATTTAAAAAAAATACGCATCGTGCTGTGCTGTTTGTGTTTGCTTGAGTGCATTCGCGCGCTCTCGCTTCCTGAAGTCGACCAGTTGCCTGCCCTTCCTTCCATTATCCGTCACCGAGACAAACTGAAGAAAGTTCTGAGGTCGACCTTGTAAAGATAAGGATTCAGGTCTGTCTGCTGTTTACCTTTGCTCCTGCGCGCACTGCCCTTCTCTCCACATTTATGTGTTTGTTTGTTTGTCTATCTAATCTTTTGGGTTTTTATTTCTAATGTGGTCGACCAGTTGTCTATTTATTATTATTTTTACTACGCATCAAGCTGTGCTGCTTGTCTTTGCTCCTGTGTGCTCGCGCACTCTCGCCTTTTCCACTTATTTTATTTTTGATTTATTTTTGATTTATTTTGTCAATTTTAAAAAAAATACGCATCGTGCTGTGCTGTTTGTGTTTGCTTGAGTGCATTCGCGCGTTCTCGCTTTCTCCACTTTACAATTTTTTTGTTATTATTTATCTATTCCTGAGAGTTTATCTTATTTTTTTATTTGTTTATTTAAATGAAGTCGACCAGTTGCATGCCCTTCCTTCCATTATCCGTCACCGAGACAAACTGAACAAAGTTTTGAGGTCGACCTTGTAAAGATAAGGATTCAGGTCTGTCTGCTGTTTACCTTTGCTCCTGTGCGCACTACCCTTCTCTCCACATTTATGTGTTTGTTTGTTTGTCTATCTAATCTTTTGGGTTTTTATTTCTAATGAGGTCGACCAGTTGTCTATTTATTATTTTTTTTTACTAGCCATCAAGCTGCGCTGCTTGTCTTTGCTCCTGTGTGCTCACGCACTCTCCGCCTTTTCCACTTATTTTTATTTGTGATTATTTTTGATTTATTTTGTCAATTTTAAAAAAAAATACGCATCGTGCTGTGCTGTTTGTGTTTGCTTGAGTGCATTCGCGCGCTCTCGCTTTCTCCACTTTACAATTTTTTTGTTATTATTTATCTATTCTGAGAGTTTATCTTATTTTTTATTTGTTTATTTAAATGAAGTCGACCAGTTGCCTGCCCTTCCTTCCATTATCCGTCACCGAGACAAACTGAACAAAGTTCTGAGGTCGACCTTGTAAATATAAGGATTCAGTTCTGTCTGCTGTTTACCTTTGCTCCTGCGCGCACTGCCCTTCTCTCCACATTTATGTGTTTGTTTGTCTATCTAATCTTTTGGGTTTTTATTTCTAATGAGGTCGACCAGTTGTCTATTTATTATTTTTTTCACTACGCATCAAGCTGCGCTGCTTGTCTTTGCTCCTGTGTGCTCGCGCACTCTCGCCTTTTCCACTTATTTTTATTTATGATTTAGTTTTGATTTATTTTGTCAATTAAAAAAAATACGCATCGTGCTGTGCTGTTTGTGTTTGCTTGAGTGCATTCGCGCGCTCTTGCTTTCTCCACTTTACAATTTTTTGTTATTATTTATCTATTCCTGAGAGTTTATCTTATATTTTATTTGTTTATTTAAATGAGGTCGACCAGTTGCCTGCCCTTCCTTCCATTATCCGTCACCGAGACAAACTGAACAAAGTTCTGAGGTCGACCTTGTAAAGATAAGGATTCAGGTCTGTCTGCTGTTTACCTTTGCTCCTGCGCGCACTGCCCTTCTCTCCACATTTATGTGTTTGTTTGTTTGACTATCTAATCTTTTGGGTTTTTATTTCTAATGAGGTCGACCAGTTGTCTATTTATTATTTTTTTTACTACGCATCAAGCTGCGCTGCTTGTGTTTCCTCCTGTGTGCTCGCGCACTCTCGCCTTTTCCACTTATTTTTATTTTTGATTTATTTTTTATTTATTTTGTCAATTAAAAAAAAATACGCATCGTGCTGTGCTGTTTGTGTTTGCTTGACTGCATTCGCGCGCTCTCGCTTTCTGAAGTCGACCTGTTGCCTGCCCTTCCTTCCATATCCGTCACCGAGACAAACTGAACAAAGTTCTGAGGTCGACCTTGTAAAGATAAGGATTCAGGTCTGTCTGCTGTTTACCTTTGCTCCTGCGCGCACTGCCCTTCTCTCCACATTTATGTGTTTGTTTGTTTGTCTATCTAATCTTTTGGGTTTTTATTTCTAATGTGGTCGACCAGTTGTCTATTTATTATTTTTTTTACTACGCATCAAGCTGCGCTGCTTGTCTTTGCTCCTGTGTGCTCGCGCACTCTCGCCTTTTCCACTTATTTTTATTTTTGATTTATTTTTGATTTATTTTGTCAATTTAAAAAAAAATACGCATCGTGCTGTGCTGTTTGTGTTTGCTTGAGTGCATTCGCGCGCTCTCGCTTTCTCCACTTTACATTTTTTTGTTATTATTTACCTATTCCTGAGAGTTTATCTTATTTTTTATTTGTTTATTTAATGAAGTCGACCAGTTGCCTGCCCTTCCTTCCATTATCCGTCACCGAGACAAACTGAACAAAGTTCTGAGGTCGACCTTGTAAAGATAAGGATTCAGGTCTGTCTGCTGTTTACCTTTGCTCCTGCGCGCACTGCCCTTCTCTCCCCATTTATGTGTTTGTTTGTTTGTCTATCTATCTTTTGGGTTTTTATTTCTAATGAGGTCGACCAGTTGTCTATTTATTATTTTTTTTACTACGCATCAAGCTGCGCTGCTTGTCTTTGCTCCTGTGTGCTCGCGCACCCTCGCCTTTCCACTTATTTTTATTTTTGATTTATTTTGGATTTATTTTGTCAATTTAAAAAAAATACGCATCGTGCTGTGCTGTTTGTGTTTGCTTGAGTGCATTCGCGCGCTCTCGCTTTCTCCACTTTACAATTTTTTTGTTATTATTTATCTATTCCTGAGAGTTTATCTTATTTTTTATTTGTTTATTTAAATGAAGTCGACCAGTTGCCTGCCCTTCCTTCCATTATCCGTCACCGAGACAAACTGAACAAAGTTCTGAGGTCGACCTTGTAAAGATAAGGATTCAGGTCTGTCTGCTGTTTACCTTTGCTCCTGCGCGCACTGCCCTTCTCTCCCCATTTATGTGTTTGTTTGTTTGTCTATCTAATCTCTTGGGTTTTTATTTCTAATGAGGTCGACCAGTTGTCTATTTATTATTTTTTTTACTACGCATCAAGCTGCGCTGCTTGCCTTTGCTCCTGTGTGCTCGCGCACTCTCGCCTTTTCCACTTATTTTTATTTTTGATTTATTTTTGATTTATTTTGTCAATTAAAAAAAAAATACGCATCGTGCTGTGCTGTTTGTGTTTGCTTGAGTGCATTCGCGCGCTCTCGCTCTCTGCACTTTACAATTTTTTGTTATTATTTATCTATTCCTGAGAGTTTATCTTATTTTTTATTTGTTTATTTAAATGAAGTCGACCAGTTGCCTGCCCTTCCTTCCATTATCCGTCACCGAGACAAACTGAACAAAGTTCTGAGGTCGACCTTGTAAACATAAGGATTCAGGTCTGTCTGCTGTTTACCTTTGCTCCTGCACGCACTGCCCTTCTCTCCCCATTTATGTGTTTGTTTGTTTGTCTATCTAATCTTTTGTGGATTTATTTCTAATGAGGTCGACCAGTTGTCTATTCATTATTTTTTTTACTACGCATCAAGCTGCGCTGCTTGTCTTTGCTCCTGTGTGCTCGCGCACTCTCGCCTTTTCCACTTATTTTTATTTTTGATTTATTTTTGATTTATTTTGTCAATTTTTAAAAAAATACGCATCGTGCTGTGCTGTTTGTGTTTGCTTGAGTGCATTCGCACGCTCTCGCTCTCTGCACTTTACAATTTTTTTGTTATTATTTATCTATTCCTGAGAGTTTATCTTATTTTTTATTTGTTTATTTAAATGAAGTCGACCAGTTGCCTGCCCTTCCTTCCATTATCCGTCACCGAGACAAACTGAACAAAGTTCTGAGGTCGACCTTGTAAAGATAAGGATTCAGGTCTGTCTGCTGTTTACCTTTGCTCCTGCGCGCACTGCCCTTCTCTCCACATTTATGTGTTTGTTTGTTTGTCTATCTAATCTTTTGGGTTTTTATTTCTAATGAGGTCGACCAGTTGTCTATTTATTATTTTTTTTACTACGCATCAAGCTGCGCTGCTTGCCTTTGCTCCTGTGTGCTCGCGCACTCTCGCCTTTTCCACTTATTTTTATTTTTGATTTATTTTTGATTTATTTTGTCAATTTAAAAAAAATACGCATCGTGCTGTGCTGTTTGTGTTTGCTTGAGTGCATTCGCGCGCTCTCGCTTTCTCCACTTTACAATTTTTTTGTTATTATTTATCTATTCCTGAGAGTTTATCTTATTTTTTATTTGTTTATTTAAATGAAGTCGACCAGTTGCCTGCCCTTCCTTCCATTATCCGTCACCGAGACAAACTGAACAAAGTTTCTGAGTTCGAACTTGTAAAGATAAGTATTCAGGTCTGTCTGCTGTTTACCTTTGCTCCTGCGCGCACTGCCCTTCTCTACACATTTATGTGTTTGTTTGTTTGTCTATCTAATCTTTTGGGTTTTTATTTCTAATGAGGTCGACCAGTTGTCTATTTATTTTTTTTTTACTACGCATCAAGCTGCGCTGCTTGTCTTTGCTCCTGTGTGCTCGCGCACTCTCGCCTTTTCCACTTATTTTTATTTTTGATTTATTTTTGATTTATTTTGTCAATTTAAAAAAAATACGCATCGTGCTGTGCTGTTTGTGTTTGCTTGAGTGCATTCGCGCGCTCTCGCTCTCTGCACTTTACAATTTTTTGTTATTATTTATCTATTCCTGAGAGTTTATCTTATTTTTTATTTTTGTATTTAAATGAAGTCGACCAGTTGCCTGCCCTTCCTTCCATTATCCGTCACCGAGACAAACTGAACAAGTTCTGAGTTCGACCTTGTAAAGATAAGTATTCAGGTCTGTCTGCTGTTTACCTTTGCTCCTGCGCGCACTGCCCTTCTCTACACATTTATGTGTTTGTTTGTTTGTCTATCTAATCTTTTGGTTTTTATTTCTAATGAGGTCGACCAGTTGTCTATTTATTTTTTTTTTACTACGCATCAAGCTGCGCTGCTTGTCTTTGCTCCTGTGTGCTCGCGCACTCTCGCCTTTTCCACTTATTTTTATTTTTGATTTATTTTTGATTTATTTTGTCAATTTAAAAAAAAATACGCATCGTGCTGTGCTGTTTGTGTTTGCTTGAGTGCATTCGCGCGCTCTCGCTCTCTGCACTTTACAATTTTTTGTTATTATTTATCTATTCCTGAGAGTTTATCTTATTTTTTATTTTTGTATTTAAATGAAGTCGACCAGTTGCCTGCCCTTCCTTCCATTATCCGTCACCGAGACAAACTGAACAAGTTCTGAGGTCGACCTTGTAAAGATAAGGATTCAGGTCTGTCTGCTGTTTACCTTTGCTCCTGCGCGCACTGCCCTTCTCTCCACATTTATGTGTTTGTTTTTCTATCTAATCTTTTGGGTTTTTATTTCTAATGAGGTCGACCAGTTGTCTATTTATTATTTATTTTACTACGCATCAAGCTGCGCTGCTTGTCTTTGCTCCTGTTTGCTCGCGCACTCTCGCCTTTTCCACTTATTTTTATTTTTGATTTATTTTTGATTTATTTTGTCAATTTAAAAAAAATACGCATCGTGCTGTGCTGTTTGTGTTTGCTTGAGTGCATTCGCGCGCTCTCGCTTTCTCCACTTTACAATTTTTTTGTTATTATTTATCTATTCCTGAGAGTTTATCTTATTTTTTATTTGTTTATTTAAATGAAGTCGACCAGTTCCCTGCCCTTCCTTCCATTATCCGTCACTGAGACAAACTGAACAAAGTTCTGAGGTCGACCTTGTAAAGATAAGGATTCAGGTCTGTCTGCTGTTTACCTTGGCTCCTGCGCGCACTGCCCTTCTCTCCCCATTTATGTGTTTGTTTGTTTGTCTATATAATCTTTTGGGTTTTTATTTCTAATGAGGTCGACCAGTTGTCTATTTAGTATTTTTTTACTACGCATCAAGCTGCGCTGCTTGTCTTTGCTCCTGTGTGCTCGCGCACTCTCGCCTTTTCCACTTATTTTATTTTTGATTTATTTTGTCAATTTAAAAAAAAATACGCATCGTGCTGTGCTGTTTGTGTTTGCTTGAGTGCATTCGCGCGCTCTCACTTTCTAAACTTACAATTTTTTTTGTTATTATTTATCTATTCCTGAGAGTTTATCTTATTTTCTATTTGTTTATTTAAATGAGTGGACCTGTTCCCTGCCCTTCCTTCCATTATCGGTCACTGAGACAAACTGAACAAAGTTCTGAGGTCGACCTTGTAAAGATAAGGATTCAGGTCTGTCTGCTGTTTACCTTTGCTCCTGCGCGCACTGCCCTTCTCTCCACATTTATGTGTTTGTTTGTTTGTCTATCTAATCTTTTGGGTTTTTATTTCTAATGAGGTCGACCAGTTGTCTATTTATTATTTTTTTTACTACGCATCAAGCTGCGCTGCTTGTCTTTGCTCCTGTGTGCTCGCGCACTCCTCGCCTTTTCCACTTATTTTATTTTTGATTTATTTTTGATTTATTTTGTCAATTTAAAAAAAAATACGCATCGTGCTGTGCTGTTTGTGTTTGCTTGAGTGCATTCGCGCGCTCTCGCTTTCTCCACTTTACAATTTTTTTGTTATTATTTATCTATTCCTGAGAGTTTATCTTATTTTTTATTTGTTTATTTAAATGAAGTCGACCAGTTGCCTGCCCTTCCTTCCATTATCCGTCACCGAGACAATCTGAACAAAGTTCTGAGGTCGACCTTGTAAAGATAAGGATTCAGGTCTGTCTGCTGTTTACCTTTGCTCCTGCGCGCACTGCCCTTCTCTCCCCATTTATGTGTTTGTTTGTTTGTCTATCTAATCTTTGGGTTTTTATTTCTAATGAGGTCGACCAGTTGTCTATTTATTATTTTTTTTACTACGCATCAAGCTGCGCTGCTTGTCTTTGCTCCTGTGTGCTCGCGCACTCTCGCCTTTTCCACTTATTTTTATTTTTGATTTATTTTTGATTTATTTTGTCAATTTAAAAAAAAATACGCATCGTGCTGTGCTGTTTGTGTTTGCTTGAGTGCATTCGCGCGCTCTCGCTTTCTCCACTTTACAATTTTTTCGTTATTATTTATCTATTCCTGAGAGTTTATCTTATTTTTTATTTGTTTATTTAAATGAAGTCGACCAGTTGCCTGCCCTTCCTTCCATTATCCGTCACCGAGACAAACTGAACAAAGTTCTGAGGTCGACCTTGTAAAGATAAGGATTCAGGTCTGTCTGCTGTTTACCTTTGCTCCTGCCCGCACTGCCCTTCTCTCCCCATTTATGTGTTTGTTTGTTTGTCTATCTAATCTTTTGGGTTTTTATTTCTAATGAGGTCGACCAGTTGTCTATTTATTATTTTTTTTACTACGCATCAAGCTGCGCTGCTTGTCTTTGCTCCTGTGTGCTCGCGCACTCTCGCCTTTTCCACTTATATTTATTTTTGATTTATTTTTGATTTATTTTGTCAATTTAAAAAAAAATACGCATCGTGCTGTGCTGTTTGTGTTTGCTTGAGTGCATTCGCGCGCTCTCGCTCTCTGCACTTTACAATTTTTTGTTATTATTTATCTATTCCTGAGAGTTTATCTTATTTTTTATTTGTTTATTTAAATGAAGTCGACCAGTTGCCTGCCCTTCCTTCCATTATCCGTCACCGAGACAAACTGAACAAAGTTCTGAGGTCGACCTTGTAAACATAAGGATTCAGGTCTGTCTGCTGTTTACCTTTGCTCCTGCACGCACTGCCCTTCTCTCCCCATTTATGTGTTTGTTTGTTTGTCTATCTAATCTTTTGTGGTTTTATTTCTAATGAGGTCGACCAGTTGTCTATTCATTATTTTTTTTAATACGCATCAAGCTGCGCTGCTTGTCTTTGCTCCTGTGTGCTCGCGCACTCTCGCCTTTTCCACTTATTTTTATTTTTCATTTATTTTTGATTTATTTTGTCAATTTTTAAAAAAATACGCATCGTGCTGTGCTGTTTGTGTTTGCTTGAGTGCATTCGCGCGCTCTCGCTCTCTGCACTTTACAATTTTTTGTTATTATTTATCTATTCCTGAGAGTTTATCTTATTTTTTATTTGTTTATTTAAATGAAGTCGACCAGTTGCCTGCCCTTCCTTCCATTATCCGTCACCGAGACAAACTGAACAAAGTTCTGAGGTCGACCTTGTAAAGATAAGGATTCAGGTCTGTCTGCTGTTTACCTTTGCTCCTGCGCGCACTGCCCTTCTCTCCAAATTTATGTGTTTGTTTGTTTGTCTATCTAATCTTTTGGGTTTTTATTTCTAATGAGGTCGACCAGTTGTCTATTTATTATTTTTTTTACTACGCATCAAGCTGCGCTGCTTGTCTTTGCTCCTGTGTGCTCACGCACTCTCGCCTTTTCCACTTCTTTTTATTTTTGATTTATTTTTGATTTATATTGTCAATTTAAAAAAAAATACGCATCGTGCTGTGCTGTTTTTGTTTGCTTGAGTGCATTCGGGCGCTCTCGCTTTCTCCACTTTACAATTTTTTGTTATTATTTATCTATTCCTGAGAGTTTATCTTATTTTTTATTTTTGTATTTAAATGAAGTCGACCAGTTGCCTGCCCTTCCTTCCATTATCCGTCACCGAGACAAACTGAACAAGTTCTGAGGTCGACCTTGTAAAGATAAGGATTCAGGTCTGTCTGCTGTTTACCTTTGCTCCTGCGCGCACTGCCCTTCTCTCCACATTTATGTGTTTGTTTTTCTATCTAATCTTTTGGGTTTTTATTTCTAATGAGGTCGACCAGTTGTCTATTTATTATTTATTTTACTACGCATCAAGCTGCGCTGCTTGTCTTTGCTCCTGTTTGCTCGCGCACTCTCGCCTTTTCCACTTATTTTTATTTTTGATTTATTTTTGATTTATTTTGTCAATTTAAAAAAAATACGCATCGTGCTGTGCTGTTTGTGTTTGCTTGAGTGCATTCGCGCGCTCTCGCTTTCTCCACTTTACAATTTTTTTGTTATTATTTATCTATTCCTGAGAGTTTATCTTATTTTTTATTTGTTTATTTAAATGAAGTCGACCAGTTCCCTGCCCTTCCTTCCATTATCCGTCACCGAGACAAACTGAACAAAGTTCTGAGGTCGACCTTGTAAAGATAAGGATTCAGGTCTGTCTGCTGTTTACCGTTGCTCCTGCGCGCACTGCCCTTCTCTCCAAATTTATGTGTTTGTTTGTTTGTGTATCTAATCTTTTGGGTTTTTATTTCTAATGAGGTCGACCAGTTGTCTATTTATTATTTTTTTTACTACGCATCAAGCTGCGCTGCTTGTCTTTGCTCCTCTGTGCTCGCGCACTCTCGCCTTTTCCACTTATTTTTATTTTTGATTTATTTTTGATTTATATTGTCAATTTAAAAAAAAATACGCATCGTGCTGTGCTGTTTTTGTTTGCTTGAGTGCATTCGCGCGCTCTCGCTTTCTCCACTTTACAATTTTTTGTTATTATTTATCTATTCCTGAGAGTTTATCTTATTTTTTATTTTTGTATTTAAATGAAGTCGACCAGTTGCCTGCCCTTCCTTCAATTATCCGTCACCGAGACAAACTGAACAAAGTTCTGAGGTCGACCTTGTAAAGATAAGGATTCAGGTCTGTCTGCTGTTTACCTTTGCTCCTGCGCGCACTGCCCTTCTCTCCACATTTATGTGTTTGTTTGTTTGTCTATATAATCTTTTGGGTTTTTATTTCTAATGAGGTCGACCAGTTGTCTATTTATTATTTTTTTTACTACGCATCAAGCTGCGCTGCTTGTCTTTCCTCCTGTGTGCTCGCGCACTCTCGCCTTTTCCACTTATTTTTATTTTTGATTTATTTTGTCAATTTTAAAAAAAATACGCATCGTGCTGTGCTGTTTGTGTTTGCTTGAGTGCATTCGCGCGCTCTCGCTTTCTCCACTTTACAATTTTTTTGTTATTATTTATCTATTCCTGAGAGTTTATCTTATTTTTTATTTGTTTATTTAAATGAAGTCGACCAGTTGCCTGCCCTTCCTTCCATTATCCGTCACCGAGACAAACTGAACAAAGTTCTGAGGTCGACCTTGTAAAGATAAGGATTCAGGTCTGTCTGCTGTTTACCTTTGCTCCTGCGCGCACTGCCCTTCTCTCCCCATTTATGTGTTTGTTTGTTTGTCTATCTAATCTCTTGGGTTTTTATTTCTAATGAGGTCGACCAGTTGTCTATTTATTATTTTTTTTACTACGCATCAAGCTGCGCTGCTTGCCTTTGCTCCTGTGTGCTCGCGCACTCTCGCCTTTTCCACTTATTTTTATTTTTGATTTATTTTTGATTTATTTTGTCAATTTAAAAAAAAATACGCATCGTGCTGTGCTGTTTGTGTTTGCTTGAGTGCATTCGCGCGCTCTCGCTCTCTGCACTTTACAATTTTTTGTTATTATTTATCTATTCCTGAGAGTTTATCTTATTTTTTATTTGTTTATTTAAATGAAGTCGACCAGTTGCCTGCCCTTCCTTCCATTATCCGTCACCGAGACAAACTGAACAAAGTTCTGAGGTCGACCTTGTAAACATAAGGATTCAGGTCTGTCTGCTGTTTACCTTTGCTCCTGCACGCACTGCCCTTCTCTCCCCATTTATGTGTTTGTTTGTTTGTCTATCTAATCTTTTGTGGATTTATTTCTAATGAGGTCGACCAGTTGTCTATTCATTATTTTTTTTACTACGCATCAAGCTGCGCTGCTTGTCTTTGCTCCTGTGTGCTCGCGCACTCTCGCCTTTTCCACTTATTTTTATTTTTGATTTATTTTTGATTTATTTTGTCAATTTTTAAAAAAATACGCATCGTGCTGTGCTGTTTGTGTTTGCTTGAGTGCATTCGCACGCTCTCGCTCTCTGCACTTTACAATTTTTTTGTTATTATTTATCTATTCCTGAGAGTTTATCTTATTTTTTATTTGTTTATTTAAATGAAGTCGACCAGTTGCCTGCCCTTCCTTCCATTATCCGTCACCGAGACAAACTGAACAAAGTTCTGAGGTCGACCTTGTAAAGATAAGGATTCAGGTCTGTCTGCTGTTTACCTTTGCTCCTGCGCGCACTGCCCTTCTCTCCACATTTATGTGTTTGTTTGTTTGTCTATCTAATCTTTTGGGTTTTTATTTCTAATGAGGTCGACCAGTTGTCTATTTATTATTTTTTTTACTACGCATCAAGCTGCGCTGCTTGCCTTTGCTCCTGTGTGCTCGCGCACTCTCGCCTTTTCCACTTATTTTTATTTTTGATTTATTTTTGATTTATTTTGTCAATTTAAAAAAAATACGCATCGTGCTGTGCTGTTTGTGTTTGCTTGAGTGCATTCGCGCGCTCTCGCTTTCTCCACTTTACAATTTTTTTGTTATTATTTATCTATTCCTGAGAGTTTATCTTATTTTTTATTTGTTTATTTAAATGAAGTCGACCAGTTGCCTGCCCTTCCTTCCATTATCCGTCACCGAGACAAACTGAACAAAGTTCTGAGTTCGAACTTGTAAAGATAAGTATTCAGGTCTGTCTGCTGTTTACCTTTGCTCCTGCGCGCACTGCCCTTCTCTACACATTTATGTGTTTGTTTGTTTGTCTATCTAATCTTTTGGGTTTTTATTTCTAATGAGGTCGACCAGTTGTCTATTTATTTTTTTTTTACTACGCATCAAGCTGCGCTGCTTGTCTTTGCTCCTGTGTGCTCGCGCACTCTCGCCTTTTCCACTTATTTTTATTTTTGATTTATTTTTGATTTATTTTGTCAATTTAAAAAAAATACGCATCGTGCTGTGCTGTTTGTGTTTGCTTGAGTGCATTCGCGCGCTCTCGCTCTCTGCACTTTACAATTTTTTGTTATTATTTATCTATTCCTGAGAGTTTATCTTATTTTTTATTTTTGTATTTAAATGAAGTCGACCAGTTGCCTGCCCTTCCTTCCATTATCCGTCACCGAGACAAACTGAACAAGTTCTGAGTTCGACCTTGTAAAGATAAGTATTCAGGTCTGTCTGCTGTTTACCTTTGCTCCTGCGCGCACTGCCCTTCTCTACACATTTATGTGTTTGTTTGTTTGTCTATCTAATCTTTTGGGTTTTTATTTCTAATGAGGTCGACCAGTTGTCTATTTATTTTTTTTTTACTACGCATCAAGCTGCGCTGCTTGTCTTTGCTCCTGTGTGCTCGCGCACTCTCGCCTTTTCCACTTATTTTTATTTTTGATTTATTTTTGATTTATTTTGTCAATTTAAAAAAAAATACGCATCGTGCTGTGCTGTTTGTGTTTGCTTGAGTGCATTCGCGCGCTCTCGCTCTCTGCACTTTACAATTTTTTGTTATTATTTATCTATTCCTGAGAGTTTATCTTATTTTTTATTTTTGTATTTAAATGAAGTCGACCAGTTGCCTGCCCTTCCTTCCATTATCCGTCACCGAGACAAACTGAACAAGTTCTGAGGTCGACCTTGTAAAGATAAGGATTCAGGTCTGTCTGCTGTTTACCTTTGCTCCTGCGCGCACTGCCCTTCTCTCCACATTTATGTGTTTGTTTTTCTATCTAATCTTTTGGGTTTTTATTTCTAATGAGGTCGACCAGTTGTCTATTTATTATTTATTTTACTACGCATCAAGCTGCGCTGCTTGTCTTTGCTCCTGTTTGCTCGCGCACTCTCGCCTTTTCCACTTATTTTTATTTTTGATTTATTTTTGATTTATTTTGTCAATTTAAAAAAAATACGCATCGTGCTGTGCTGTTTGTGTTTGCTTGAGTGCATTCGCGCGCTCTCGCTTTCTCCACTTTACAATTTTTTTGTTATTATTTATCTATTCCTGAGAGTTTATCTTATTTTTTATTTGTTTATTTAAATGAAGTCGACCAGTTCCCTGCCCTTCCTTCCATTATCCGTCACTGAGACAAACTGAACAAAGTTCTGAGGTCGACCTTGTAAAGATAAGGATTCAGGTCTGTCTGCTGTTTACCTTGGCTCCTGCGCGCACTGCCCTTCTCTCCCCATTTATGTGTTTGTTTGTTTGTCTATATAATCTTTTGGGTTTTTATTTCTAATGAGGTCGACCAGTTGTCTATTTAGTATTTTTTTTACTACGCATCAAGCTGCGCTGCTTGTCTTTGCTCCTGTGTGCTCGCGCACTCTCGCCTTTTCCACTTATTTTTATTTTTGATTTATTTTGTCAATTTAAAAAAAAATACGCATCGTGCTGTGCTGTTTGTGTTTGCTTGAGTGCATTCGCGCGCTCTCACTTTCTAAACTTTACAATTTTTTTGTTATTATTTATCTATTCCTGAGAGTTTATCTTATTTTCTATTTGTTTATTTAAATGAAGTGGACCTGTTCCCTGCCCTTCCTTCCATTATCGGTCACTGAGACAAACTGAACAAAGTTCTGAGGTCGACCTTGTAAAGATAAGGATTCAGGTCTGTCTGCTGTTTACCTTTGCTCCTGCGCGCACTGCCCTTCTCTCCACATTTATGTGTTTGTTTGTTTGTCTATCTAATCTTTTGGGTTTTTATTTCTAATGAGGTCGACCAGTTGTCTATTTATTATTTTTTTTACTACGCATCAAGCTGCGCTGCTTGTCTTTGCTCCTGTGTGCTCGCGCACTCTCGCCTTTTCCACTTATTTTATTTTTGATTTATTTTTGATTTATTTTGTCAATTTAAAAAAAAATACGCATCGTGCTGTGCTGTTTGTGTTTGCTTGAGTGCATTCGCGCGCTCTCGCTTTCTCCACTTTACAATTTTTTTGTTATTATTTATCTATTCCTGAGAGTTTATCTTATTTTTTATTTGTTTATTTAAATGAAGTCGACCAGTTGCCTGCCCTTCCTTCCATTATCCGTCACCGAGACAATCTGAACAAAGTTCTGAGGTCGACCTTGTAAAGATAAGGATTCAGGTCTGTCTGCTGTTTACCTTTGCTCCTGCGCGCACTGCCCTTCTCTCCCCATTTATGTGTTTGTTTGTTTGTCTATCTAATCTTTTGGGTTTTTATTTCTAATGAGGTCGACCAGTTGTCTATTTATTATTTTTTTTACTACGCATCAAGCTGCGCTGCTTGTCTTTGCTCCTGTGTGCTCGCGCACTCTCGCCTTTTCCACTTATTTTTATTTTTGATTTATTTTTGATTTATTTTGTCAATTTAAAAAAAAATACGCATCGTGCTGTGCTGTTTGTGTTTGCTTGAGTGCATTCGCGCGCTCTCGCTTTCTCCACTTTACAATTTTTTCGTTATTATTTATCTATTCCTGAGAGTTTATCTTATTTTTTATTTGTTTATTTAAATGAAGTCGACCAGTTGCCTGCCCTTCCTTCCATTATCCGTCACCGAGACAAACTGAACAAAGTTCTGAGGTCGACCTTGTAAAGATAAGGATTCAGGTCTGTCTGCTGTTTACCTTTGCTCCTGCCCGCACTGCCCTTCTCTCCCCATTTATGTGTTTGTTTGTTTGTCTATCTAATCTTTTGGGTTTTTATTTCTAATGAGGTCGACCAGTTGTCTATTTATTATTTTTTTTACTACGCATCAAGCTGCGCTGCTTGTCTTTGCTCCTGTGTGCTCGCGCACTCTCGCCTTTTCCACTTATATTTATTTTTGATTTATTTTTGATTTATTTTGTCAATTTAAAAAAAAATACGCATCGTGCTGTGCTGTTTGTGTTTGCTTGAGTGCATTCGCGCGCTCTCGCTCTCTGCACTTTACAATTTTTTGTTATTATTTATCTATTCCTGAGAGTTTATCTTATTTTTTATTTGTTTATTTAAATGAAGTCGACCAGTTGCCTGCCCTTCCTTCCATTATCCGTCACCGAGACAAACTGAACAAAGTTCTGAGGTCGACCTTGTAAACATAAGGATTCAGGTCTGTCTGCTGTTTACCTTTGCTCCTGCACGCACTGCCCTTCTCTCCCCATTTATGTGTTTGTTTGTTTGTCTATCTAATCTTTTGTGGTTTTATTTCTAATGAGGTCGACCAGTTGTCTATTCATTATTTTTTTTAATACGCATCAAGCTGCGCTGCTTGTCTTTGCTCCTGTGTGCTCGCGCACTCTCGCCTTTTCCACTTATTTTTATTTTTCATTTATTTTTGATTTATTTTGTCAATTTTTAAAAAAATACGCATCGTGCTGTGCTGTTTGTGTTTGCTTGAGTGCATTCGCGCGCTCTCGCTCTCTGCACTTTACAATTTTTTGTTATTATTTATCTATTCCTGAGAGTTTATCTTATTTTTTATTTGTTTATTTAAATGAAGTCGACCAGTTGCCTGCCCTTCCTTCCATTATCCGTCACCGAGACAAACTGAACAAAGTTCTGAGGTCGACCTTGTAAAGATAAGGATTCAGGTCTGTCTGCTGTTTACCTTTGCTCCTGCGCGCACTGCCCTTCTCTCCAAATTTATGTGTTTGTTTGTTTGTCTATCTAATCTTTTGGGTTTTTATTTCTAATGAGGTCGACCAGTTGTCTATTTATTATTTTTTTTACTACGCATCAAGCTGCGCTGCTTGTCTTTGCTCCTGTGTGCTCACGCACTCTCGCCTTTTCCACTTCTTTTTATTTTTGATTTATTTTTGATTTATATTGTCAATTTAAAAAAAAATACGCATCGTGCTGTGCTGTTTTTGTTTGCTTGAGTGCATTCGGGCGCTCTCGCTTTCTCCACTTTACAATTTTTTGTTATTATTTATCTATTCCTGAGAGTTTATCTTATTTTTTATTTTTGTATTTAAATGAAGTCGACCAGTTGCCTGCCCTTCCTTCCATTATCCGTCACCGAGACAAACTGAACAAGTTCTGAGGTCGACCTTGTAAAGATAAGGATTCAGGTCTGTCTGCTGTTTACCTTTGCTCCTGCGCGCACTGCCCTTCTCTCCACATTTATGTGTTTGTTTTTCTATCTAATCTTTTGGGTTTTTATTTCTAATGAGGTCGACCAGTTGTCTATTTATTATTTATTTTACTACGCATCAAGCTGCGCTGCTTGTCTTTGCTCCTGTTTGCTCGCGCACTCTCGCCTTTTCCACTTATTTTTATTTTTGATTTATTTTTGATTTATTTTGTCAATTTAAAAAAAATACGCATCGTGCTGTGCTGTTTGTGTTTGCTTGAGTGCATTCGCGCGCTCTCGCTTTCTCCACTTTACAATTTTTTTGTTATTATTTATCTATTCCTGAGAGTTTATCTTATTTTTTATTTGTTTATTTAAATGAAGTCGACCAGTTCCCTGCCCTTCCTTCCATTATCCGTCACCGAGACAAACTGAACAAAGTTCTGAGGTCGACCTTGTAAAGATAAGGATTCAGGTCTGTCTGCTGTTTACCGTTGCTCCTGCGCGCACTGCCCTTCTCTCCAAATTTATGTGTTTGTTTGTTTGTGTATCTAATCTTTTGGGTTTTTATTTCTAATGAGGTCGACCAGTTGTCTATTTATTATTTTTTTTACTACGCATCAAGCTGCGCTGCTTGTCTTTGCTCCTCTGTGCTCGCGCACTCTCGCCTTTTCCACTTATTTTTATTTTTGATTTATTTTTGATTTATATTGTCAATTTAAAAAAAAATACGCATCGTGCTGTGCTGTTTTTGTTTGCTTGAGTGCATTCGCGCGCTCTCGCTTTCTCCACTTTACAATTTTTTGTTATTATTTATCTATTCCTGAGAGTTTATCTTATTTTTTATTTTTGTATTTAAATGAAGTCGACCAGTTGCCTGCCCTTCCTTCAATTATCCGTCACCGAGACAAACTGAACAAAGTTCTGAGGTCGACCTTGTAAAGATAAGGATTCAGGTCTGTCTGCTGTTTACCTTTGCTCCTGCGCGCACTGCCCTTCTCTCCACATTTATGTGTTTGTTTGTTTGTCTATATAATCTTTTGGGTTTTTATTTCTAATGAGGTCGACCAGTTGTCTATTTATTATTTTTTTTACTACGCATCAAGCTGCGCTGCTTGTCTTTCCTCCTGTGTGCTCGCGCACTCTCGCCTTTTCCACTTATTTTTATTTTTGATTTATTTTGTCAATTTTAAAAAAAATACGCATCGTGCTGTGCTGTTTGTGTTTGCTTGAGTGCATTCGCGCGCTCTCGCTTTCTCCACTTTACAATTTTTTTGTTATTATTTATCTATTCCTGAGAGTTTATCTTATTTTTTATTTGTTTATTTAAATGAAGTCGACCAGTTGCCTGCCCTTCCTTCCATTATCCGTCACCGAGACAAACTGAACAAAGTTCTGAGGTCGACCTTGTAAAGATAAGGATTCAGGTCTGTCTGCTGTTTACCTTTGCTCCTGCGCGCACTGCCCTTCTCTCCCCATTTATGTGTTTGTTTGTTTGTCTATCTAATCTCTTGGGTTTTTATTTCTAATGAGGTCGACCAGTTGTCTATTTATTATTTTTTTTACTACGCATCAAGCTGCGCTGCTTGCCTTTGCTCCTGTGTGCTCGCGCACTCTCGCCTTTTCCACTTATTTTTATTTTTGATTTATTTTTGATTTATTTTGTCAATTTAAAAAAAAATACGCATCGTGCTGTGCTGTTTGTGTTTGCTTGAGTGCATTCGCGCGCTCTCGCTCTCTGCACTTTACAATTTTTTGTTATTATTTATCTATTCCTGAGAGTTTATCTTACTTTTTATTTTTGTATTTAAATGAAGTCGACCAGTTGCCTGCCCTTCCTTCCATTATCCGTCACCGAGACAAACTGAACAAAGTTCTGAGGTCGACCTTGTAAAGATAAGGATTCAGGTCTGTCTGCTGTTTACCTTTGCTCCTGCGCGCACTGCCCTTCTCTCCACATTTATGTGTTTGTTTGTTTGTCTATATAATCTTTTGGGTTTTTATTTCTAATGAGGTCGACCAGTTGTCTATTTATTATTTTTTTTACTACGCATCAAGCTGCGCTGCTTGTCTTTCCTCCTGTGTGCTCGCGCACTCTCGCCTTTTCCACTTATTTTTATTTTTGATTTATTTTGTCAATTTTAAAAAAAATACGCATCGTGCTGTGCTGTTTGTGTTTGCTTGAGTGCATTCGCGCCCTCTCGCTTTCTCCACTTTACAATTTTTTTGGTATTATTTATCTATTCCTGAGAGTTTATCTTATTTTTTATTTGTTTATTTAAATGAAGTCGACCAGTTGCCTGCCCTTCCTTCCATTATCCGTCACCGAGACAAACTGAACAAAGTTCTGAGGTCGACCTTGTAAAGATAAGGATTCAGGTCTGTCTGCTGTTTACCTTTGCTCCTGCGCGCACTGCCCTTCTCTTCACATTTATGTGTTTGTTTGTTTGTCTATCTAATCTTTTGGGTTTTTATTTCTAATGAGGTCGACCAGTTGTCTATTTATTATTTTTTTTACTACGCATCAAGCTGCGCTGCTTGTCTTTGCTCCTGTGTGCTCGCCCACTCTCGCCTTTTCCACTTATTTTTATTTTTGATTTATTTTTGATTTATTTTGTCAATTTAAAAAAAAATACGCATCGTGCTGTGCTGTTTGTGTTTGCTTGAGTGCATTCGCGCGCTCTCGCTTTCTCCACTTTACAATTTTTTTGTTATTATTTATCTATTCCTGAGAGTTTATCTTATTTTTTATTTGTTTATTTAAATGAAGTCGACCAGTTGCCTGCCCTTCCTTCCATTATCCGTCACCGAGACAAACTGAACAAAGTTCTGAGGTCGACCTTGTAAAGATAAGGATTCAGGTCTGTCTGCTGTTTACCTTTGCTCCTGCGCGCACTGCCCTTCTCTCCACATTTATGTGTTTGTTTGTTTGTCTATCTAATCTTTTGGGTTTTTATTTCTAATGAGGTCGACCAGTTGTCTATTTATTATTTTTTTTACTACGCATCAAGCTGCGCTGCTTGTCTTTGCTCCTGTGTGCTCGCGCACTCTCGCCTTTTCCACTTATTTTTATTTTTGATTTATTTTTGATTTATTTTGTGAGTTTTAAAAAAAAATACGCATCGTGCTGTGCTGTTTTTGTTTGCTTGAGTGCATTCGCGCGCTCTCGCTTTCTCCACTTTACAATTTTTTTGTTATTATTTATCTATTCCTGAGAGTTTATCTTATTTTTTATTTGTTTATTTAAATGAAGTCGACCAGTTGCCTGCCCTTCCTTCCATTATCCGTCACCGAGACAAACTGAACAAAGTTCTGAGTTCGACCTTGTAAAGATAAGTATTCAGGTCTGTCTGCTGTTTACCTTTGCTCCTGCGCGCACTGCCCTTCTCTCCACATTTATGTGTTTGTTTGTTTGTCTATCTAATCTTTTGGGTTTTTATTTCTAATGAGGTCGACCAGTTGTCTATTTATTATTTCTTTTACTACGCATCAAGCTGCGCTGCTTGTCTTTGCTCCTGTGTGCTCGCGCACTCTCGCCTTTTCCACTTATTTTTATTTTTGATTTATTTTTGATTTATTTTGTGAGTTTTAAAAAAAAATACGCATCGTGCTGTGCTGTTTTTGTTTGCTTGAGTGCATTCGCGCGCTCTCGCTTTCTCCACTTTACAATTTTTTTGTTATTATTTATCTATTCCTGAGAGTTTATCTTATTTTTTATTTGTTTATTTAAATGAAGTCGACCAGTTGCCTGCCCTTCCTTCCATTATCCGTCACCGAGACAAACTGAACAAAGTTCTGAGTTCGACCTTGTAAAGATAAGTATTCAGGTCTGTCTGCTGTTTACCTTTGCTCCTGCGCGCACTGCCCTTCTCTCCACATTTATGTGTTTGTTTGTTTGTCTATCTAATCTTTTGGGTTTTTATTTCTAATGAGGTCGACCAGTTGTCTATTTATTATTTTTTTTACTACGCATCAAGCTGCGCTGCTTGTCTTTGCTCCTGTGTGCTCGCGCACTCTCGCCTTTTCCACTTATTTTTATTTTTGATTTATTTTTGATTTATTTTGTGAGTTTTAAAAAAAAATACGCATCGTGCTGTGCTGTTTGTGTTTGCTTGAGTGCATTCGCGCGCTCTCGCTCTCTGCACTTTACAATTTTTTGTTATTATTTATCTATTCCTGAGAGTTTATCTTATTTTTTATTTGTTTATTTAAATGAAGTCGACCAGTTGCCTGCCCTTCCTTCCATTATCCGTCACCGAGACAAACTGAACAAAGTTCTGAGTTCGACCTTGTAAAGATAAGTATTCAGGTCTGTCTGCTGTTTACCTTTGCTCCTGCGCGCACTGCCCTTCTCTACACATTTATGTGTTTGTTTGTTTGTCTATCTAATCTTTTGGGTTTTTATTTCTAATGAGGTCGACCAGTTGTCTATTTATTTTTTTTTTACTACGCATCAAGCTGCGCTGCTTGTCTTTGCTCCTGTGTGCTCGCGCACTCTCGCCTTTTCCACTTATTTTTATTTTTGATTTATTTTTGATTTATTTTGTCAATTTAAAAAAAAATACGCATCGTGCTGTGCTGTTTGTGTTTGCTTGAGTGCATTCGCGCGCTCTCGCTCTCTGCACTTTACAATTATTTGTTATTATTTATCTATTCCTGAGAGTTTATCTTATTTTTTATTTTTGTATTTAAATGAAGTCGACCAGTTGCCTGCCCTTCCTTCCATTATCCGTCACCGAGACAAACTGAACAAGTTCTGAGGTCGACCTTGTAAAGATAAGGATTCAGGTCTGTCTGCTGTTTACCTTTGCTCCTGCGCGCACTGCCCTTCTCTCCACATTTATGTGTTTGTTTTTCTATCTAATCTTTTGGGTTTTTATTTCTAATGAGGTCGACCAGTTGTCTATTTATTATTTATTTTACTACGCATCAAGCTGCGCTGCTTGTCTTTGCTCCTGTTTGCTCGCGCACTCTCGCCTTTTCCACTTATTTTTATTTTTGATTTATTTTTGATTTATTTTGTCAATTTAAAAAAAATACGCATCGTGCTGTGCTGTTTGTGTTTGCTTGAGTGCATTCGCCCGCTCTCGCTTTCTCCACTTTACAATTTTTTTGTTATTATTTATCTATTCCTGAGAGTTTATCTTATTTTTTATTTGTTTATTTAAATGAAGTCGACCAGTTGCCTGCCCTTCCTTCCATTATCCGTCACCGAGACAAACTGAACAAAGTTCTGAGGTCGACCTTGTAAAGATAAGGATTCAGGTCTGTCTGCTGTTTACCTTTGCTCCTGCGCGCACTGCTCTTCTCTCCACATTTATGTGTTTGTTTGTTTGTCTATCTAATCTTTTGGGTTTTTAATTCTAATGAGGTCGACCAGTTGTCTATTTATTATTTTTTTTACTACGCATCAAGCTGCGCTGCTTGTCTTTTCTCCTGTGTGCTCGCGCACTCTCGCCTTTTCCACTTATTTTTATTTTTGATTTATTTTGGATTTATTTTGTCAATTTAAAAAAAAAAAGTACGCATCGTGCTGTGCTGTTTGTGTTTGCTTGAGTGCATTCGCGCGCTCTCGCTTTCTCCACTTTACAATTTTTTTGTTATTATTTATCTATTCCTGAGAGTTTATCTTATTTTTTATTTGTTTATTTAAATGAAGTCGACCAGTTGCCTGCCCTTCCTTCCATTATCCGTCACCGAGACAAACTGAACAAAGTTCTGAGGTCGACCTTGTAAAGATAAGGATTCAGGTCTGTCTGCTGTTTACCTTTGCTCCTGCGCGCAATGCCCTTCTCTCCACATTTATGTGTTTGTTTGTTTGTCTATCTAATCTTTTGGGTTTTTATTTCTAATGAGGTCGACCAGTTGTCTATTTATTATTTTTTTTACTACGCATCAAGCTGCGCTGCTTGTCTTTGCTCCTGTGTGCTCGCGCACTCTCGCCTTTTCCACTTATTTTTATTTTTGATTTATTTTGGATTTCTTTTGTCAATTTAAAAAAAAAAGTACGCATCGTGCTGTGCTGTTTGTGTTTGCTTGAGTGCATTCGCGCGCTCTCGCTTTCTCCACTTTACAATTTTTTTGTTATTATTTATCTATTCCTGAGAGTTTATCTTATTTTTTATTTGTTTATTTAAATGAAGTCGACCAGTTGCCTGCCCTTCCTTCCATTATCCGTCACCGAGACAAACTGAACAAAGTTCTGAGGTCGACCTTGTAAAGATAAGGATTCAGGTCTGTCTGCTGTTTACCTTTGCTCCTGCGCGCACTGCCCTTCTCTCCACATTTAAGTGTTTGTTTTTTTGTCTATCTAATCTTTTGGGTTTTTAATTCTAATGAGGTCGACCAGTTGTCTATTTATTATTTTTTTTACTACGCATCAAGCTGCGCTGCTTGTCTTTTCTCCTGTGTGCTCGCGCACTCTCGCCTTTTCCACTTATTTTTATTTTTGATTTATTTTGGATTTATTTTGTCAATTTTAAAAAAAAAGTACGCATCGTGCTGTGCTGTTTGTGTTTGCTTCAGTGCATTCGCGCGCTCTCGCTTTCTCCACTTTACAATTTTTTTGATATTATTTATCTATTTCTGAGAGTTTATCTTATTTTTTATTTGTTTATTTAAATGAAGTCGACCAGTTGCCTGCCCTTCCTTCCATTATCCGTCACCGAGACAAACTGAACAAAGTTCTGAGGTCGACCTTGTAAAGATAAGGATTCAGGTCTGTCTGCTGTTTACCTTTGCTCCTGCGCGCACTGCCCTTCTCTCCACATTTATGTGTTTGTTTGTTTGTCTATCTAATCTTTTGGGTTTTTATTTCTAATGAGGTCGACCAGTTGTCTATTTATTATTTTTTTTTAATACGCATCAAGCTGCGCTGCTTTTCTTTGCTCCTGTGTGCTCGCGCACTCTCGCCGTTTCCACTTATTTTTATTTTTGATTTATTTTGGATTTATTTTGTCAATTAAAAAAAAAGTACGCATCGTGCTGTGCTGTTTGTGTTTGCTTCAGTGCATTCGCGCGCTCTCGCTTTCTCCACTTTACAATTTTTTTGTTATTATTTATCTATTCCTGAGAGTTTATATTATTTATTATTTGTTTACTTAAATGAAGTCGACCAGTTGCCTGCCCTTCCTTCCATTATCCGTCACCGAGACAAACTGAACAAAGTTCTGAGTTCGACCTTGTAAAGATAAGGATTCAGGTCTTTCTGCTGTTTACCTTTGCTCCTGCGCGCACTGCCCTTCTCTCCACATTTATGTGTTTGTTTGTTTGTCTATCTAATCTTTTGGGTTTTTATTTCTAATGAGGTAGACCAGTTGTCTATTTATTATTTTTTTTACTACGCATCAAGCTGCGCTGCTTGTCTTTGCTCCTGTGTGCTCGCGCACTCTCGCCTTTACCACTTATTTTTATTTATGATTTATTTTTGATTTATTTTGTCAATTTAAAAAAAATACGCATCGTGCTGTGCTGTTTGTGTTTGCTTGAGTGCATTCGCGCGCTCTCGCTTTCTCCACTTTACAATTTTTTTGTTATTATTTATCTATTCCTGAGAGTTTATCTTATTTTTTATTTGTTTATTTAAATGAAGTCGACCAGTTGCCTGCCCTTCCTTCCATTATCCGTCACCGAGACAAACTGAACAAAGTTCTGAGGTCGACCTTTTAAAGATAAGGATTCAGGTCTGTCTGCTGTTTACCTTTGCTCCTGCGCGCACTGCACTTCTCTCCACATTTATGTGTTTGTTTGTTTGTCTATCTAATCTGTTGGGTATTTATTCCTAATGAGGTCAACCAGTTGTCTATTTATTATATTTTTTACTACGCATCAAGCTTCGCTGCTTGTCTTTGCTTCTCTGTGCTCGCGCACTCTCGCCTTTTCCACTTATTTTTATTTTTGATTTATTTTTGATTTATTTTGTCAATTTAAAAAAAAAATACGCATCGTGCTGTGCTGTTTGTGTTTCCTTGAGTGCATTCGCGCGCTCTCGCTTTCTCCACTTTACAATTTTTTGTTATTATTTATCTATTCCTGAGAGTTTATCTTATTTTTTATTTGTTTATTTAAATGAAGTCGACCAGTTGCCTGCCCCTCCTTCCATTATCCGTCACCGAGACAAACTGAACAAAGTTCTGAGGTCGACCTTGTAAAGATAAGGATTCAGGTCTGTCTGCTGTTTACCTTTGCTCCTGTGCGCACTGCCCTTCTCTCCACATTTATGTGTTTGTTTGTTTGTCTATCTAATCTTTTGGGTTTTTATTTCTAATTTGGTCGACCAGTTGTCTATTTATTATTTATTTTACTACGCATCAAGCTGCGCTGCTTGTCTTTGCTCCCGTGTGCTCGCGCACTCTCGCCTTTTCCACTTATTTTTATTTTTGATTTATTTTGTCAATTTTAAAAAAAAAATACGCATCGTGCTGTGCTGTTTGTGTTTGCTTGAGTGCATTCGCGCGCTCTCGCTTCTCCACTTTACAATTTTTTTGTTATTATTTATCTATTCCTGAGAGTTTATCTTATTTTTTATTTGTTTATTTAAATGAAGTCGACCAGTTGCCTGCCCTTCCTTCCATTATCCGTCACAGAGATGAACTGAACAAAGTTCTGAGGTCGACCTTGTAAAGATAAGGATTCAGGTCTGTCTGCTGTTTACCTTTGCTCCTGCGCGCACTGCCCTTCTCTCCACATTTATGTGTTTGTTTGTTTGTCTATCTAATCTTTTGGGTTTTTATTTCTAATGAGGTCGACCAGTTGTCTATTTATTATTTTTTTTACTACTCATCAAGCCGCGCTGCTTGTCTTTGCTCCTGTGTGCTCGCGCACTCTCGCCTTTTCCACTTATTTTTATTTTTGATTTATTTTTGATTTATTTTGTCAATTTAAAAAAAAAATACGCATCGTGCTGTGCTGTTTGTGTTTTCTTGAGTGCATTCGCGCGCTCACGCTTTCTCCTCTTTACAATTTTTTTGTTATTATTTATCTAATCCTGAGAGTTTATCTCATTTTTTATTTGTTTATTTGAATGAAGTCGACCTGTTGCCTGCCCTTTCTTCCATTATCCGTCACCGAGACAAACTGAACAAAGTTCTGAGGTCGACCTTGTAAAGATAAGGATTCAGGTCTATCTGCTGTTTACCTTTGCTCCTGCGCGCACTGCCCTTCTCTCCCCATTTATGTGTTTGTTTGTTTGTCTATCTAATCTCTTGGGTTTTTATTTCTAATGAGGTCGACCAGTTGTCTATTTATTATTTTTTTTACTACGCATCAAGCTGCGCTGCTTGTCTTTGCTCCTGTGTGCTCGCGCACTCTCGCCTTTTCCACTTATTTTTATTTTTGATTTATTTTTGATTTATTTTGTGAGTTTTAAAAAAAAATACGCATCGTGCTGTGCTGTTTTTGTTTGCTTGAGTGCATTCGCGCGCTCTCGCTTTCTCCACTTTACAATTTTTTTGTTATTATTTATCTATTCCTGAGAGTTTATCTTATTTTTTATTTGTTTATTTAAATGAAGTCGACCAGTTGCCTGCCCTTCCTTCCATTATCCGTCACCGAGACAAACTGAACAAAGTTCTGAGTTCGACCTTGTAAAGATAAGTATTCAGGTCTGTCTGCTGTTTACCTTTGCTCCTGCGCGCACTGCCCTTCTCTACACATTTATGTGTTTGTTTGTTTGTCTATCTAATCTTTTGGGTTTTTATTTCTAATGAGGTCGACCAGTTGTCTATTTATTTTTTTTTTACTACGCATCAAGCTGCGCTGCTTGTCTTTGCTCCTGTGTGCTCGCGCACTCTCGCCTTTTCCACTTATTTTTATTTTTGATTTATTTTTGATTTATTTTGTCAATTTAAAAAAAAATACGCATCGTGCTGTGCTGTTTGTGTTTGCTTGAGTGCATTCGCGCGCTCTCGCTCTCTGCACTTTACAATTTTTTGTTATTATTTATCTATTCCTGAGAGTTTATCTTATTTTTTATTTGTTTATTTAAATGAAGTCGACCAGTTGCCTGCCCTTCCTTCCATTATCCGTCACCGAGACAAACTGAACAAAGTTCTGAGTTCGACCTTGTAAAGATAAGTATTCAGGTCTGTCTGCTGTTTACCTTTGCTCCTGCGCGCACTGCCCTTCTCTACACATTTATGTGTTTGTTTGTTTGTCTATCTAATCTTTTGGGTTTTTATTTCTAATGAGGTCGACCAGTTGTCTATTTATTTTTTTTTTACTACGCATCAAGCTGCGCTGCTTGTCTTTGCTCCTGTGTGCTCGCGCACTCTCGCCTTTTCCACTTATTTTTATTTTTGATTTATTTTTGATTTATTTTGTCAATTTAAAAAAAAATACGCATCGTGCTGTGCTGTTTGTGTTTGCTTGAGTGCATTCGCGCGCTCTCGCTCTCTGCACTTTACAATTTTTTGTTATTATTTATCTATTCCTGAGAGTTTATCTTATTTTTTATTTTTGTATTTAAATGAAGTCGACCAGTTGCCTGCCCTTCCTTCCATTATCCGTCACCGAGACAAACTGAACAAGTTCTGAGGTCGACCTTGTAAAGATAAGGATTCAGGTCTGTCTGCTGTTTACCTTTGCTCCTGCGCGCACTGCCCTTCTCTCCACATTTATGTGTTTGTTTTTCTATCTAATCTTTTGGGTTTTTATTTCTAATGAGGTCGACCAGTTGTCTATTTATTATTTATTTTACTACGCATCAAGCTGCGCTGCTTGTCTTTGCTCCTGATTGCTCGCGCACTCTCGCCTTTTCCACTTATTTTTATTTTTGATTTATTTTTGATTTATTTTGTCAATTTAAAAAAAATACGCATCGTGCTGTGCTGTTTGTGTTTGCTTGAGTGCATTCGCGCGCTCTCGCTTTCTCCACTTTACAATTTTTTTGTTATTATTTATCTATTCCTGAGAATTTATCTTATTTTTTATTTGTTTATTTAAATGAAGTCGACCAGTTGCCTGCCCTTCCTTCCATTATCCGTCACCGAGACAAACTGAACAAAGTTCTGAGGTCGACCTTGTAAAGATAAGGATTCAGGTCTGTCTGCTGTTTACCTTTGCTCCTGCGCGCACTGCTCTTCTCTCCACATTTATGTGTTTGTTTGTTTGTCTATCTAATCTTTTGGGTTTTTAATTCTAATGAGGTCGACCAGTTGTCTATTTATTATTTTTTTTACTACGCATCAAGCTGCGCTGCTTGTCTTTTCTCCTGTGTGCTCGCGCACTCTCGCCTTTTCCACTTATTTTTATTTTTGATTTATTTTGGATTTATTTTGTCAATTTTAAAAAAAAAGTACGCATCGTGCTGTGCTGTTTGTGTTTGCTTGAGTGCATTCGCGCGCTCTCGCTTTCTCCACTTTACAATTTTTTTGTTATTATTTATCTATTCCTGAGAGTTTATCTTATTTTTTATTTGTTTATTTAAATGAAGTCGACCAGTTGCCTGCCCTTCCTTCCATTATCCGTCACCGAGACAAACTGAACAAAGTTCTGAGGTCGACCTTGTAAAGATAAGGATTCAGGTCTGTCTGCTGTTTACCTTTGCTCCTGCGCGCAATGCCCTTCTCTCCACATTTATGTGTTTGTTTGTTTGTCTATCTAATCTTTTGGGTTTTTATTTCTAATGAGGTCGACCAGTTGTCTATTTATTATTTTTTTTACTACGCATCAAGCTGCGCTGCTTGTCTTTGCTCCTGTGTGCTCGCGCACTCTCGCCTTTTCCACTTATTTTTATTTTTGATTTATTTTGGATTTCTTTTGTCAATTTAAAAAAAAAAGTACGCATCGTGCTGTGCTGTTTGTGTTTGCTTGAGTGCATTCGCGCGCTCTCGCTTTCTCCACTTTACAATTTTTTGTTATTATTTATCTATTCCTGAGAGTTCATCTTATTTTTTATTTGTTTATTTAAATGAAGTCGACCAGTTGCCTGCCCTTCCTTCCATTATCCGTCACCGAGACAAACTGAACAAAGTTCTGAGGTCGACCTTGTAAAGATAAGGATTCAGGTCTGTCTGCTGTTTACCTTTGCTCCTGCGCGCACTGCCCTTCTCTCCACATTTATGTGTTTGTTTGTTTGTCTATCTAATCTTTTGGGTTTTTATTTCTAATGAGGTCGACCAGTTGTCTATTTATTATTTTTTTTACTACGCATCAAGCTGCGCTGCTTGTCTTTGCTCCTGTGTGCTCGCGCACTCTCGCCTTTTCCACTTATTTTTATTTTTGATTTATTTTTGATTTATTTTGTCAATTTAAAAAAAAAAGTACGCATCGTGCTGTGCTGTTTGTGTTTGCTTGAGTGCATTCGCGCGCTCTCGCTTTCTCCACTTTACAATTTTTTTGTTATTATTTATCTATTCCTGAGAGTTTATCTTATTTTTTATTTGTTTATTTAAATGAAGTCGACCAGTTGCCTGCCCTTCCTTCCATTATCCGTCACCGAGACAAACTGAACAAAGTTCTGAGGTCGACCTTGTAAAGATAAGGATTCAGGTCTGTCTGCTGTTTGCCTTTGCTCCTGCGCGCACTGCCCTTCTCTCCACATTTAAGTGTTTGTTTTTTTGTCTATCTAATCTTTTGGGTTTTTAATTCTAATGAGGTCGACCAGTTGTCTATTTAGTATTTTTTTTACTACGCATCAAGCTGCGCTGCTTGTCTTTTATCCTGTGTGCTCGCGCACTCTCGCCTTTTCCACTTATTTTTATTTTTGATTTATTTTGGATTTATTTTGTCAATTTTAAAAAGAAAGTACGCATCGTGCTGTGCTGTTTGTGTTTGCTTCAGTGCATTCGCGCGCTCACGCTTTCTCCACTTTACAATTTTTTTGATATTATTTATCTATTTCTGAGAGTTTATCTTATTTTTTATTTGTTTATTTAAATGAAGTCGACCAGTTGCCTGCCCTTCCTTCCATTATCCGTCACCGAGACAAACTGAACAAAGTTCTGAGGTCGACCTTGTAAAGATAAGGATTCAGGTCTGTCAGCTGTTTACCTTTGCTCCTGCGCGCACTGCCCTTCTCTCCACATTTATGTGTTTGTTTGTTTGTCTATCTAATCTTTTGGGTTTTTATTTCTCATGAGGTCGACCAGTTGTCTATTTATTATTTTTTTTTAATACGCATCAAGCTGCGCTGCTTGTCTTTGCTCCTGTGTGCTCGCGCACTCTCGCCGTTTCCACTTATTTTTATTTTTGATTTATTTTGGATTTATTTTGTCAATTAAAAAAAAAGTACGCATCGTGCTGTGCTGTTTGTGTTTGCTTCAGTGCATTCGCGCGCTCTCGCTTTCTCCACTTTACAATTTTTTTGTTATTATTTATCTATTCCTGAGAGTTTATCTTATTTATTATTTGTTTACTTAAATGAAGTCGACCAGTTGCCTGCCCTTCCTTCCATTATCCGTCACCGAGACAAACTGAACAAAGTTCTGAGGTCGACCTTGTAAAGATAAGGATTCAGGTCTTTCTGCTGTTTACCTTTGCTCCTGTGCGCACTGCCCTTCTCTCCACATTTATGTGTTTGTTTGTTTGTCTATCTAATCTTTTGGGTTTTTATTTCTAATGAGGTAGACCAGTTGTCTATTTATTATTTTTTTTACTACGCATCAAGCTGCGCTGCTTGTCTTTGCTCCTGTGTGCTCGCGCACTCTCGCCTTTTCCACTTATTTTTATTTTTGATTTATTTTTGATTTATTTTGTGAGTTTTAAAAAAAAATACGCATCGTGCTGTGCTGTTTTTGTTTGCTTGAGTGCATTCGCGCGCTCTCGCTTTCTCCACTTTACAATTTTTTTGTTATTATTTATCTATTCCTGAGAGTTTATCTTATTTTTTATTTGTTTATTTAAATGAAGTCGACCAGTTGCCTGCCCTTCCTTCCATTATCCGTCACCGAGACAAACTGAACAAAGTTCTGAGTTCGACCTTGTAAAGATAAGTATTCAGGTCTGTCTGCTGTTTACCTTTGCTCCTGCGCGCACTGCCCTTCTCTACACATTTATGTGTTTGTTTGTTTGTCTATCTAATCTTTTGGGTTTTTATTTCTAATGAGGTCGACCAGTTGTCTATTTATTTTTTTTTTACTACGCATCAAGCTGCGCTGCTTGTCTTTGCTCCTGTGTGCTCGCGCACTCTCGCCTTTTCCACTTATTTTTATTTTTGATTTATTTTTGATTTATTTTGTCAATTTAAAAAAAAATACGCATCGTGCTGTGCTGTTTGTGTTTGCTTGAGTGCATTCGCGCGCTCTCGCTCTCTGCACTTTACAATTTTTTGTTATTATTTATCTATTCCTGAGAGTTTATCTTATTTTTTATTTGTTTATTTAAATGAAGTCGACCAGTTGCCTGCCCTTCCTTCCATTATCCGTCACCGAGACAAACTGAACAAAGTTCTGAGGTCGACCTTGTAAAGATAAGTATTCAGGTCTGTCTGCTGTTTACCTTTGCTCCTGCGCGCACTGCCCTTCTCTACACATTCATGTGTTTGTTTGTTTGTCTATCTAATCTTTTGGGTTTTTATTTCTAATGAGGTCGACCAGTTGTCTATTTATTTTTTTTTTACTACGCATCAAGCTGCGCTGCTTGTCTTTGCTCCTGTGTGCTCGCGCACTCTCGCCTTTTCCACTTATTTTTATTTTTGATTTATTTTTGATTTATTTTGTCAATTTAAAAAAAAATACGCATCGTGCTGTGCTGTTTGTGTTTGCTTGAGTGCATTCGCGCGCTCTCGCTCTCTGCACTTTACAATTTTTTGTTATTATTTATCTATTCCTGAGAGTTTATCTTATTTTTTATTTTTGTATTTAAATGAAGTCGACCAGTTGCCTGCCCTTCCTTCCATTATCCGTCACCGAGACAAACTGAACAAGTTCTGAGGTCGACCTTGTAAAGATAAGGATTCAGGTCTGTCTGCTGTTTACCTTTGCTCCTGCGCGCACTGCCCTTCTCTCCACATTTATGTGTTTGTTTTTCTATCTAATCTTTTGGGTTTTTATTTCTAATGAGGTCGACCAGTTGTCTATTTATTATTTATTTTACTACGCATCAAGCTGCGCTGCTTGTCTTTGCTCCTGTTTGCTCGCGCACTCTCGCCTTTTCCACTTATTTTTATTTTTGATTTATTTTTGATTTATTTTGTCAATTTAAAAAAAATACGCATCGTGCTGTGCTGTTTGTGTTTGCTTGAGTGCATTCGCGCGCTCTCGCTTTCTCCACTTTACAATTTTTTTGTTATTATTTATCTATTCCTGAGAGTTTATCTTATTTTTTATTTGTTTATTTAAATGAAGTCGACCAGTTGCCTGCCCTTCCTTCCATTATCCGTCACCGAGACAAACTGAACAAAGTTCTGAGGTCGACCTTGTAAAGATAAGGATTCAGGTCTGTCTGCTGTTTACCTTTGCTCCTGCGCGCACTGCTCTTCTCTCCACATTTATGTGTTTGTTTGTTTGTCTATCTAATCTTTTGGGTTTTTAATTCTAATGAGGTCGACGAGTTGTCTATTTATTATTTTTTTTACTACGCATCAAGCTGCGCTGCTTGTCTTTTCTCCTGTGTGCTCGCGCACTCTCGCCTTTTCCACTTATTTTTATTTTTGATTTATTTTGGATTTATTTTGTCAATTTTAAAAAAAAAAGTACGCATCGTGCTGTGCTGTTTGTGTTTGCTTGAGTGCATTCGCGCGCTCTCGCTTTCTCCACTTTACAATTTTTTTGTTATTATTTATCTATTCCTGAGAGTTTATCTTATTTTTTATTTGTTTATTTAAATGAAGTCGACCAGTTGCCTGCCCTTCCTTCCATTATCCGTCACCGAGACAAACTGAACAAAGTTCTGAGGTCGACCTTGTAAAGATAAGGATTCAGGTCTGTCTGCTGTTTACCTTTGCTCCTGCGCGCAATGCCCTTCTCTCCACATTTATGTGTTTGTTTGTTTGTCTATCTAATCTTTTGGGTTTTTATTTCTAATGAGGTCGACCAGTTGTCTATTTATTATTTTTTTTACTACGCATCAAGCTGCGCTGCTTGTCTTTGCTCCTGTGTGCTCGCGCACTCTCGCCTTTTCCACTTATTTTTATTTTTGATTTATTTTGGATTTCTTTTGTCAATTTTAAAAAAAAAGTACGCATCGTGCTGTGCTGTTTGTGTTTGCTTGAGTGCATTCGCGCGCTCTCGCTTTCTCCACTTTACAATTTTTTGTTATTATTTATCTATTCCTGAGAGTTCATCTTATTTTTTATTTGTTTATTTAAATGAAGTCGACCAGTTGCCTGCCCTTCCTTCCATTATCCGTCACCGAGACAAACTGAACAAAGTTCTGAGGTCGACCTTGTAAAGATAAGGATTCAGGTCTGTCTGCTGTTTACCTTTGCTCCTGCGCGCACTGCCCTTCTCTCCACATTTATGTGTTTGTTTGTTTGTCTATCTAATCTTTTGGGTTTTTATTTCTAATGAGGTCGACCAGTTGTCTATTTATTATTTTTTTTACTACGCATCAAGCTGCGCTGCTTGTCTTTGCTCCTGTGTGCTCGCGCACTCTCGCCTTTTCCACTTATTTTTATTTTTGATTTATTTTTGATTTATTTTGTCAATTTAAAAAAAAAGTACGCATCGTGCTGTGCTGTTTGTGTTTGCTTGAGTGCATTCGCGCGCTCTCGCTTTCTCCACTTTACAATTTTTTTGTTATTATTTATCTATTCCTGAGAGTTTATCTTATTTTTTATTTGTTTATTTAAATGAAGTCGACCAGTTGCCTGCCCTTCCTTCCATTATCCGTCACCGAGACAAACTGAACAAAGTTCTGAGGTCGACCTTGTAAAGATAAGGATTCAGGTCTGTCTGCTGTTTACCTTTGCTCCTGCGCGCACTGCCCTTCTCTCCACATTTAAGTGTTTGTTTTTTTGTCTATCTAATCTTTTGGGTTTTTAATTCTAATGAGGTCGACCAGTTGTCTATTTATTATTTTTTTTACTACGCATCAAGCTGCGCTGCTTGTCTTTTCTCCTGTGTGCTCGCGCACTCTCGCCTTTTCCACTTATTTTTATTTTTGATTTATTTTGGATTTATTTTGTCAATTTTAAAAAGAAAGTACGCATCGTGCTGTGCTGTTTGTGTTTGCTTCAGTGCATTCGCGCGCTCACGCTTTCTCCACTTTACAATTTTTTTGATATTATTTATCTATTTCTGAGAGTTTATCTTATTTTTTATTTGTTTATTTAAATGAAGTCGACCAGTTGCCTGCCCTTCCTTCCATTATCCGTCACCGAGACAAACTGAACAAAGTTCTGAGGTCGACCTTGTAAAGATAAGGATTCAGGTCTGTCTGCTGTTTACCTTTGCTCCTGCGCGCACTGCCCTTCTCTCCACATTTATGTGTTTGTTTGTTTGTCTATCTAATCTTTTGGGTTTTTATTTCTAATGAGGTCGACCAGTTGTCTATTTATTATTTTTTTTTAATACGCATCAAGCTGCGCTGCTTGTCTTTGCTCCTGTGTGCTCGCGCACTCTCGCCGTTTCCACTTATTTTTATTTTTGATTTATTTTGGATTTATTTTGTCAATTAAAAAAAAAGTACGCATCGTGCTGTGCTGTTTGTGTTTGCTTCAGTGCATTCGCGCGCTCTCGCTTTCTCCACTTTACAATTTTTTTGTTATTATTTATCTATTCCTGAGAGTTTATCTTATTTATTATTTGTTTACTTAAATGAAGTCGACCAGTTGCCTGCCCTTCCTTCCATTATCCGTCACCGAGACAAACTGAACAAAGTTCTGAGGTCGACCTTGTAAAGATAAGGATTCAGGTCTTTCTGCTGTTTACCTTTGCTCCTGCGCGCACTGCCCTTCTCTCCACATTTATGTGTTTGTTTGTTTGTCTATCTAATCTTTTGGGTTTTTATTTCTAATGAGGTCGACCAGTTGTCTATTTATTATTTTTTTTACTACGCATCAAGCTGCGCTGCTTGTCTTTGCTCCTGTGTGCTCGCCCACTCTCGCCTTTACCACTTATTTTTATTTATGATTTATTTTTGATTTATTTTGTCAATTTAAAAAAAATACGCATCGTGCTGTGCTGTTTGTGTTTGCTTGAGTGCATTCGCGCGCTCTCGCTTTCTCCACTTTACAATTTTTTTGTTATTATTTATCTATTCCTGAGAGTTTATCTTATTTTTTATTTGTTTATTTAAATGAAGTCGACCAGTTGCCTGCCCTTCCTTCCATTATCCGTCACCGAGACAAACTGAACAAAGTTCTGAGGTCGACCTTGTAAAGATAAGGATTCAGGTCTGTCTGCTGTTTACCTTTGCTCCTGCGCGCACTGCACTTCTCTCCACATTTATGTGTTTGTTTGTTTGTCTATCTAATCTGTTGGGTATTTATTCCTAATGAGGTCAACCAGTTGTCTATTTATTATATTTTTTACTACGCATCAAGCTTCGCTGCTTGTCTTTGCTCCTCTGTGCTCGCGCACTCTCGCCTTTTCCACTTATTTTTATTTTTGATTTATTTTTGATTTATTTTGTCAATTTAAAAAAAAAATACGCATCGTGCTGTGCTGTTTGTGTTTCCTTGAGTGCATTCGCGCGCTCTCGCTTTCTCCACTTTACAATTTTTTGTTATTATTTATCTATTCCTGAGAGTTTATCTTATTTTTTATTTGTTTATTTAAATGAAGTCGACCAGTTGCCTGCCCTTCCTTCCATTATCCGTCACCGAGACAAACTGAACAAAGTTCTGAGGTCGACCTTGTAAAGATAAGGATTCAGGTCTGTCTGCTGTTTACCTTTGCTCCTGTGCGCACTGCCCTTCTCTCCACATTTATGTGTTTGTTTGTTTGTCTATCTAATCTTTTGGGTTTTTATTTCTAATTTGGTCGACCAGTTGTCTATTTATTATTTATTTTACTACGCATCAAGCTGCGCTGCTTGTCTTTGCTCCCGTGTGCTCGCGCACTCTCGCCTTTTCCACTTATTTTTATTTTTGATTTATTTTGTCAATTTAAAAAAAAAAATACGCATCGTGCTGTGCTGTTTGTGTTTGCTTGAGTGCATTCGCGCGCTCTCGCTTTCTCCACTTTACAATTTTTTTGTTATTATTTATCTATTCCTGAGAGTTTATCTTATTTTTTATTTGTTTATTTAAATGAAGTCGACCAGTTGCCTGCCCTTCCTTCCATTATCCGTCACCGAGATGAACTGAACAAAGTTCTGAGGTCGACCTTGTAAAGATAAGGATTCAGGTCTGTCTGCTGTTTACTTTTGCTCCTGCGCGCACTGCCCTTCTCTCCACATTTATGTGTTTGTTTGTTTGTCTATCTAATCTTTTGGGTTTTTATTTCTAATGAGGTCGACCAGTTGTCTATTTATTATTTTTTTTACTACGCATCAAGCTGCGCTGCTTGCCTTTGCTCCTGTGTGCTCGCGCACTCTCGCCTTTTCCACTTATTTTTATTTTTGATTTATTTTTAATTTATTTTGTCAATTTAAAAAAAATACGCATCGTGCTGTGCTGTTTGTGTTTGCTTGAGTGCATTCGCGCGCTGTCGCTTTCTCCACTTTACAATATTTTGATATTATTTATCTATTCCTGAGAGTTTATCTTATTTTTTATTTGTTTATTTAAATGAAGTCGACCAGTTGCCTGCCCTTCCTTCCATTATCCGTCACCGAGACAAACTGAACAAAGTTCTGAGGTCGACCTTGTAAAGATAAGGATTCAGGTCTGTCTGCTGTTTACCTTTGCTCCTGCGCGCACTGCCCTTCTCTCCACATTTATGTGTTTGTTTGTTTGTCTATCTAATCTTTTGGGTTTTTATTTCTAATGAGGTAGACCAGTTGTCTATTTATTATTTTTTTTACTACGCAACAAGCTGCGCTGCTTGTCTTTGCTCCTGTGTGCTCGCGCACTCTCGCCTTTTCCACTTATTTTTATTTTTGATTTATTTTTGATTTATTTTGTCAATTTAAAAACAATACGCATTGTGCTGTGCTGTTTCTGTTTGCTTGAGTGCATTCGCGCGCTCTCGCTTTCTCCACTTTACAATTTTTTTGTTATTATTTATCTATTCCTGACAGTTTATCTTATTTTTATTTGTTTATTTAAATGAAGTCGACCAGTTGCCTGCCCTTCCTTCCATTATCCGTCACCGAGACAAACTGAACAAAGTTCTGAGGTCGACCTTGTAAAGATAAGGATTCAGGTCTGTCTGCTGTTTACCTTTGCTCCTGCGCGCACTGCCCTTCTCTCCACATTTATGTGTTTGTTTGTTTGTCTATCTAATCTTTTGGGTTTTTATTTCTAATGAGGTCGACCAGTTGTCTATTTATTATTTTTTTTACTACGCATCAAGCTGTGCTGCTTGTCTTTGCTCCTGTGTGCTCGCGCACTCTCGCCTTTTCCACTTATTTTTATTTTTGATTTATTTTGGATTTATTTTGTCAATTAAAAAAAAAAGTACGCATCGTGCTGCGCTGTTTGTGTTTGCTTGAGTGCATTCGCGCGCTCTTGCTTTCTCCACATTACAATTTTTTTGTTATTATTTATCTATTCCTGAGAGTTTATCTCATTTTTTATTTGTTTATTTGAATGAAGTCGACCAGTTGCCTGCCCTTTCTTCCATTATCCGTCACCGAGACAAACTGAACAAAGTTCTGAGGTCGACCTTGTAAAGATAAGGATTCAGGTCTATCTGCTGTTTACCTTTGCTCCTGCGCGCACTGCCCTTCTCTCCACATTTATGTGTTTGTTTGTTTGTCTATCTAATCTTTTGGGTTTTTATTTCTAATGAGGTCGACCAGTTGTCTATTTATTATTTTTTTTACTACGCATCAAGGTGCGCTGCTTGGCTTTGCTCCTGTGTGCTCGCGCACTCTCGCCTTTTCCACTTATTTTTATTTTTGATTTATTTTTGATTTATTTTGTCAATTTAAAAAAAATACGCATCGTGCTGTGCTGTTTGTGTTTGCTTGAGTGCATTCGCGCGCTCTCGCTTTCTCCACTTTACAATTTTTTGTTATTATTTATCTATTCCTGAGAGTTTATCTTATTTTTTATTTGTTTATTTAAATGAAGTCGACCAGTTGCCTGCCCTTCCTTCCATTATCCGTCACCGAGACAAACTGAACAAAGTTCTGAGGTCGACCTTGTAAAGATAAGGATTCAGGTCTGTCTGCTGTTTACTTTTGCTCCTGCGTGCACTGCCCATCTCTCCACATTTATGTGTTTGTTTGTTTGTCTATCTAATCTTTTGGGTTTTTATTACTAATGAGGTCGACCAGTTGTCTATTTATTAATTTTTTACTACGCATCAAGCTGCGCTGCTTGTCTTTGCTCCTGTGTGCTCGCGCACTCTCGCCTTTTCCACTTATTTTTATTTTTGATTTATTTTGTCAATTTAAAAAAAAATACGCATCGTGCTGTGCTGTTTGTGTTTGCTTGAGTGCATTTGCCCGCTCTCGCTTTCTCCACTTTACAATTTTTTTGTTATTATTTATCTATTCCTGAGAGTTTATCTTATTTTTTATTTGTTTATTTAAATGAAGTCGACCAGTTGCCTGCCCTTCCTTCCATTATCCGTCACCGAGACAAACTGAACAAAGTTCTGAGGTCGACCTTGTAAAGATAAGGATTCAGGTCTGTCTGCTGTTTACCTTTGCTCCTGCGCGCACTGCCCTTCTCTCCACATTTATGTGTTTGTTTGTTTGTCTATCTAATCTTTTGGGTTTTTATTTCTAATGAGGTCGACCAGTTGTCTATTTATTATTTTTTTTACTACGCATCAAGCTGCGCTGCTTGTCTTTGCTCCAGTGTGCTCGCGCATTCTCGCCTTTTCCACTTATTTTTATTTTTGATTTATTTTGGATTTATTTTGTCAATTAAAAAAAAAAGTACGCATCGTGCTGTGCTGTTTGTGTTTGCTTGAGTGCATTCGCGCGCTCTCGCTTTCTCCACTTTACAATTTTTTTGTTATTATTTATCTATTCCTGAGAGTTTATCTTATTTTTTATTTGTTTATTTAAATGAAGTCGACCAGTTGCCTGCCCTTCCTTCCATTATCCGTCACCGAGACAAACTGAACAAAGTTCTGAGGTCGACCTTGTAAAGATAAGGATTCAGGTCTGTCTGCTGTTTACCTTTGCTCCTGCGCGCACTGCCCTTCTCTCCACATTTATGTGTTTGTTTCTTTGTGTATCTAATCTTTTGGGTTTTTATTTCTAATGAGGTCGACCAGTTGTCTATTTATTATTTTTTTTACTACGCATCAAGCTGCGCTGCTTGTCTTTGCTCCTGTGTGCTCGTGCACTCTCGCCTTTTCCACTTATTTTTATTTTTGATTTATTTTTGATTTATTTTGTCAATTTAAAAAAAAAAAGTACGCATCGTGCTGTGCTGTTTGTGTTTGCTTGAGTGCATTCGCGCTCTCTCGCTTTCTCCACTTTACAATTTTTTTGTTATTATTTATCTATTCCTGAGAGTTTATCTTATTTTTTATTTGTTTATTTAAATGAAGTCGACCAGTTGCCTGCCCTTCCTTCCATTATCTGTCACCGAGACAAACTGAACAAAGTTCTGAGGTCGACCTTGTAAAGATAAGGATTCAGGTCTGTCTGCTGATTACCTTTGCTCCTGCGCGCACTGCCCTTCTCTCCACATTTATGTGTTTGTTTGTTTGTCTATCTAATCTTTTGGGTTTTTAATTCTAATGAGGTCGACCAGTTGTCTATTTATTATTTTTTTTACTACGCATCAAGCTGCGCTGCTTGTCTTTGCTCCTGTGTGCTCGCGCACTCTCGCCTTTTCCACTTATTTTTATTTTTGATTTATTTTTGATTTATTTTGTCAATTTAAAAAAAAAGTACGCATCGTGCTGTGCTGTTTGTGTTTGCTTGAGTGCATTCGCGCGCTCTCGCTTTCTCCACTTTACAATTTTTTTGATATTATATATGTATTCCTGAGAGTTTATCTTATTTTTAATTGTTTATTTAAATGAAGTCGACCAGTTGCCTGCCCTTCCTTCCATTATCCGTCACCGAGACAAACTGAACAAAGTTCTGAGGTCGACCTTGTAAAGATAAGGATTCAGGTCTTTCTGCTGTTTACCTTTGCTCCTGCGCGCACTGCCCTTCTCTCCACATTTATGTGTTTGTTTGTTTGTCTATCTAATCTTTTGGGTTTTTATTTCTAATGAGGTCGACCAGTTGTCTATTTATTATTTTTTTTACTACGCATCAAGCTGCGCTGCTTGTCTTTGCTCCTGTGTGCTCACGCACTCTCGCCTTTTCCACTTGTTTTTATTTTTGATTTATTTTTGATTTATTTTGTCAATTTAAAAAAAAAGTACGCATCGTGCTGTGCTGTTTGTGTTTGCTTCAGTGCATTCGCGCGCTCTCGCTTTCTCCACTTTACAATTTTTTTATTATTTATCTATTCCTGAGAGTTTATCTTATTTTTTATTTGTTTATTTAAATGAAGTCGACCAGTTGCCTGCCCTTCCTTCCATTATCCGTCACCGAGACAAACTGAACAAAGTTCTGAGGTCGACCTTGTAAAGATAAGGATTCAGGTCTGTCTGCTGTTTACCTTTGCTCCTGCGCGCACTGCCCTTCTCTCCACATTTATGTGTTTGTTTGTTTGTCTATCTAATCTGTTGGGTATTTATTCCTAATGAGGTCAACCAGTTGTCTATTTATTATATTTTTTACTACGCATCATGCTTCGCTGCTTGTCTTTGCTCCTGTGTGCTCGCGCACTCTCGCCTTTTCCACTTATTTTTATTTTTGATTTATTTTTGATTTATTTTGTCAATTTTAAAAAAAAAATACGCATCGTGCTGTGCTGTTTGTGTTTGCTTGAGTGCATTCTTGCGCTCTCGCTTTCTCCACTTTACAATTTTTTGTTATTATTTATCTATTCCTGAGAGTTTATCTTATTTTTTATTTGTTTATTTAAATGAAGTCGACCAGTTGCCTGCCCTTCCTTCCATTATCCGTCACCGAGACAAACTGAACAAAGTTCTGAGGTCGACCTTGTAAAGATAAGGATTCAGGTCTGTCTGCTGTTTACCTTTGCTCCTGCGCGCACTGCCCTTCTCTCCACATTTATGTGTTTGTTTGTTTGTCTATCTAATCTTTTGGGTTTCTATTTCTAATGAGGTCGACCAGTTGTCTATTTATTATTTTTTTTACTACGCATCAAGCTGTGCTGCTTGTCTTTGCTCCTGTGTGCACGCGCACTCTCGCTTTTTCCACTTATTTTTATTTTTGATTTATTTTTTATTTATTTTGTCAATTTAAAAAAAAATACGCATCGTGCTGTGCTGTTTGTGTTTGCTTGAGTGCATTCGCGCGCTCACGCTTTCTCCACTTTACAATTTTTTGTTATTATTTATCTATTCCTGAGAGTTTATCTTATTTTTTATTTGTTTATTTAAATGAAGTCGACCAGTTGCCTGCCCTTCCTTCCATTATCCGTCACCGAGACAAACTGAACAAAGTTCTGAGGTCGACCTTGTAAAGATAAGGATTCAGGTCTGTCTGCTGTTTACCTTTGCTCCTGCGCGCACTGCCCTTCTCTCCACATTTATGTGTTTGTTTGTTTGTCTATCTAATCTTTTGGTTTTTATTTCTAATGAGGTCGACCAGTTGTCTATTTATTATTTTTTTTACTACGCATCAAGCTGCGCTGCTTGTCTTTGCTCCTGTGTGCTCGCGCACTCTCGCCTTTTCCACTTATTTTTATTTTTGATTTATTTTTGATTTATTTTGTCAATTTAAAAAAAATACGCATCGTGCTGTGCTGTTTGTGTTTGCTTGAGTGCATTCGCGCTCTCTCGCTTTCTCCACTTTACAATATTTTTGTTATTATTTTTCTATTCCTGAGAGTTTATCTTATTTTTTATTTGTTTATTTAAATGAAGTCGACCAGTTGCCTGCCCTTCCTTCCATTATCCGTCAACGAGACAAACTGAACAAAGTTCTGAGGTCGACCTTGTAAAGATAAGGATTCAGGTCTGTCTGCTCTTTACCTTTGCTCCTGCGCGCACTGCCCTTCTCTCCACATTTATGTGTTTGTTTGTTTGTCTATCTAATCTTTTGGGTTTTTATTTCTAATGAGGTCGACCAGTTGTCTATTTATTATTTTTTTTACTACGCATCAAGCTGCGCTGCTTGTCTTTGCTCCTGTGTGTTCGCGCACTCTCGCATTTTCCACTTATTTTTATTTTTGATTTATTTTTGATTTATTTTGTCAATTTAAAAAAAATTCGCATCGTGCTGTGCTGTTAGTGTTTGCTTGAGTGCATTCGCGCGCTCTCGCTTTCTCCACTTTACAATTTTTTTGTTATTATTTATCTATCCTGAGAGTTTATCTTATTTTTTATTTGTTTATTTAAATGAAGTCAACCAGTTGCCTGCCCTTCCTTCCATTATCCGTCACCGAGACAAACTGAACAAAGTTCTGAGGTCGACCTTGTAAAGATAAGGATTCAGGTCTGTCTGCTGTTTACTTTTGCTCCTGCGCGCACTGCCCTTCTCTCCACATTTATGTGTTTGTTTGTTTGTCTATCTAATCTTTTGGGTTTTTATTTCTAATGAGGTCGACCAGTTGTCTATTTATTATTTTTTTTACTACGCATCAAGATGCGCTGCTTGCCTTTGCTCCTGTGTGCTCGCGCACTCTCGCCTTTTCCACTTATTTTTATTTTTGATTTATTTTTAATTTATTTTGTCAATTTAAAAAAAATACGCATCGTGCTGTGCTGTTTGTGTTTGCTTGAGTGCATTCGCGCGCTGTCGCTTTCTCCACTTTACAATTTTTTGATATTATTTATCTATTCCTGAGAGTTTACCTTATTTTTTATTTGTTTATTTAAATGAAGTCGACCAGTTGCCTGCCCTTCCTTCCATTATCCGTCACCGAGACAAACTGAACAAAGTTCTGAGGTCGACCTTGTAAAGATAAGGATTCAGGTCTGTCTGCTGTTTACCTTTGCTCCTGCGCGCACTGCCCTTCTCTCCACATTTATGTGTTTGTTTGTTTGTCTATCTAATCTTTTGGGTTTTTATTTCTAATGAGGTAGACCAGTTGTCTATTTATTATTTTTTTTACTACGCAACAAGCTGCGCTGCTTGTCTTTGCTCCTGTGTGCTCGCGCACTCTCGCCTTTTCCACTTATTTTTATTTTTGATTTATTTTTGATTTATTTTGTCAATTTAAAAAAAATACGCATTGTGCTGTGCTGTTTCTGTTTGCTTGAGTGCATTCGCGCGCTCTCGCTTTCTCCACTTTACAATTTTTTTGTTATTATTTATCTATTCCTGACAGTTTATCTTATTTTTTATTTGTTTATTTAAATGAAGTCGACCAGTTGCCTGCCCTTCCTTCCATTATCCGTCACCGAGACAAACTGAACAAAGTTCTGAGGTCGACCTTGTAAAGATAAGGATTCAGGTCTGTCTGCTGTTTACCTTTGCTCCTGCGCGCACTGCCCTTCTCTCCACATTTATGTGTTTGTTTGTTTGTCTATCTAATCTTTTGGGTTTTTATTTCTAATGAGGTCGACCAGTTGTCTATTTATTATTTTTTTTACTACGCATCAAGCTGTGCTGCTTGTCTTTGCTCCTGTGTGCTCGCGCACTCTCGCCTTTTCCACTTATTTTTATTTTTGATTTATTTTGGATTTATTTTGTCAATTAAAAAAAAATGTACGCATCGTGCTGCGCTGTTTGTGTTTGCTTGAGTGCATTCGCGCGCTCTTGCTTTCTCCACATTACAATTTTTTTGTTATTATTTATCTATTCCTGAGAGTTTATCTCATTTTTTATTTGTTTATTTGAATGAAGTCGACCAGTTGCCTGCCCTTTCTTCCATTATCCGTCACCGAGACAAACTGAACAAAGTTCTGAGGTCGACCTTGTAAAGATAAGGATTCAGGTCTATCTGCTGTTTACCTTTGCTCCTGCGCGCACTGCCCTTCTCTCCACATTTATGTGTTTGTTTGTTTGTCTATCTAATCTTTTGGGTTTTTATTTCTAATGAGGTCGACCAGTTGTCTATTTATTATTTTTTTTACTACGCATCAAGGTGCGCTGCTTGTCTTTGCTCCTGTGTGCTCGCGCACTCTCGCCTTTTCCACTTATTTTTATTTTTGATTTATTTTTGATTTATTTTGTCAATTTAAAAAAAATACGCATCGTGCTGTGCTGTTTGTGTTTGCTTGAGTGCATTCGCGCGCTCTCGCTTTCTCCACTTTACAATTTTTTGTTATTATTTATCTATTCCTGAGAGTTTATCTTATTTTTTATTTGGTTATTTAAATGAAGTCGACCAGTTGCCTGCCCTTCCTTCCATTATCCGTCACCGAGACAAACTGAACAAAGTTCTGAGGTCGACCTTGTAAAGATAAGGATTCAGGTCTGTCTGCTGTTTACCTTTGCTCCTGCGTGCACTGCCCATCTCTCCACATTTATGTGTTTGTTTGTTTGTCTATCTAATCTTTTGGGTTTTTATTACTAATGAGGTCGACCAGTTGTCTATTTATTAATTTTTTACTCCGCATCAAGCTGCGCTGCTTGTCTTTGCTCCTGTGTGCTCGCGCACTCTCGCCTTTTCCACTTATTTTTATTTTTGATTTATTTTGTCAATTTTAAAAAAAATACGCATCGTGCTGTGCTGTTTGTGTTTGCTTGAGTGCATTTGCCCGCTCTCGCTTTCTCCACTTTACAATTTTTTTGTTATTATTTATCTATTCCTGAGAGTTTATCTTATTTTTTATTTGTTTATTTAAATGAAGTCGACCAGTTGCCTGCCCTTCCTTCCATTATCCGTCACCGAGACAAACTGAACAAAGTTCTGAGGTCGACCTTGTAAAGATAAGGATTCAGGTCTGTCTGCTGATTACCTTTGCTCCTGCGCGCACTGCCCTTCTCTCCACATTTATGTGTTTGTTTGTTTGTCTATCTAATCTTTTGGGTTTTTAATTCTAATGAGGTCGACCAGTTGTCTATTTATTATGTTTTTTACTACGCATCAAGCTGCGCTGCTTGTATTTGCTCCTGTGTGCTCGCGCACTCTCGCCTTTTCCACTTATTTTTATTTTTGATTTATTTTTGATTTATTTTGTCAATTTAAAAAAAAAGTACGCATCGTGCTGTGCTGTTTGTGTTTGCTTCAGTGCATTCGCGCGCTCTCGCTTTCTCCACTTTACAATTTTTTTGATATTATTTATGTATTCCTGAGAGTTTATCTTATTTTTAATTGTTTATTTAAATGAAGTCGACCAGTTGCCTGCCCTTCCTTCCATTATCCGTCACCGAGACAAACTGAACAAAGTTCTGAGGTCGACCTTGTAAAGATAAGGATTCAGGTCTGTCTGCTGTTTACCTTTGCTCCTGCGCGCACTGCCCTTCTCTCCACATTTATGTGTTTGTTTGTCTATCTAATCTTTTGGGTTTTTATTTCTAATGAGGTCGACCAGTTGTCTATTTATTATTTTTTTTACTACGCATCAAGCTGCGCTGCTTGTCTTTGCTCCTGTGTGCTCACGCACTCTCGCCTTTTCCACTTGTTTTTATTTTTGATTTATTTTTGATTTATTTTGTCAATTTAAAAAAAAAAGTACGCATCGTGCTGTGCTGTTTGTGTTTGCTTCAGTGCATTCGCGCGCTCTCGCTTTCTCCACTTTACAATTTTTTTATTATTTATCTATTCCTGAGAGTTTATCTTATTTCTTATTTGTTTATTTAAATGAAGTCGACCAGTTGCCTGCCCTTCCTTCCATTATCCGTCACCGAGACAAACTGAACAAAGTTCTGAGGTCGACCTTGTAAAGATAAGGATTCAGGTCTGTCTGCTGTTTACCTTTGCTCCTGCGCGCACTGCCCTTCTCTCCACATTTATGTGTTTGTTTGTTTGTCTATCTAATCTGTTGGGTATTTATTCCTAATGAGGTCAACCAGTTGTCTATTTATTATATTTTTTACTACGCATCATGCTTCGCTGCTTGTCTTTGCTCCTGTGTGCTCGCGCACTCTCGCCTTTTCCACTTATTTTTATTTTTGATTTATTTTTGATTTATTTTGTCAATTTAAAAAAAATACGCATCGTGCTGTGCTGTTTGTGTTTGCTTGAGTGCATTCGCGCGCTCTCGCTTTCTCCACTTTACAATTTTTTGTTATTATTTATCTATTCCTGAGAGTTTATCTTATTTTTTATTTGTTTATTTAAATGAAGTTGACCAGTTGCCTGCCCTTCCTTCCATTATCCGTCACCGAGACAAACTGAACAAAGTTCTGAGGTCGACCTTGTAAAGATAAGGATTCAGGTCTGTCTGCTGTTTACGTTTGCTCCTGAGTGCACTGCCCTTCTCTCCACATTTATGTGTTTGTTTGTTTGTCTATCTAATCTTTTGGGTTTTTATTTCTAATGAGGTCGACCAGTTGTCTATTTATTATTTTTTTTACTACGCATCAAGCTGCGCTGCTTGTCTTTGCTCCTGTGTGCTCGCGCACTCTCGCCTTTTCCACTTATTTTTATTTTTGATTTATTTTTTATTTATTTTGTCAATTTAAAAAAATACGCATCGTGCTGTGCTGGTTGTGTTTGCTTGAGTGCATTCGCGCGCTCTTGCTTTCTCCACTTTACAATTTTTTTGTTATTATTTATCTATTCCTGAGAGTTTATCTAATTTTTTGTTTGTTTATTTAAATGAAGTCGACCAGTTGCCTGCCCTTCCTTCCATTATCCGTCACCGAGACAAACTGAACAAAGTTCTGAGGTCGACCTTGTAAAGATAAGGATTCAGGTCTGTCTGCTGTTTACCTTTGCTCCTGCGCGCACTGCCCTTCTCTCCACATTTATGTGTTTGTTTGTTTGTCTATCTAATCTTTTGGGTTTCTATTTCTAATGAGGTCGACCAGTTGTCTATTTATTATTTTTTTTACTACGCATCAAGCTGCGCTGCTTGTCTTTGCTCCTGTGTGCACGCGCACTCTCGCTTTTTCCACTTATTTTTATTTTTGATTTATTTTTTATTTATTTTGTCAATTTAAAAAAAAATACGCATCGTGCTGTGCTGTTTGTGTTTGCTTGAGTGCATTCGCGCGCTCACGCTTTCTCCACTTTACAATTTTTTGTTATTATTTATCTATTCCTGAGAGTTTATCTTATTTTTTATTTGTTTATTTAAATGAAGTCGACCATTTGCCTGCCCTTCCTTCCATTGTCCGTCACGGAGACAAACTGAACAAAGTTCTGAGGTCGACCTTGTAAAGATAAGGATTCAGGTCTGTCTGCTGTTTACCTTTGCTCCTGCGCGCACTGCCCTTCTCTCCACATTTATGTGTTTGTTTGTTTGGCTATCTAATCTTTTGGGTTTTTATTTCTAATGAGGTCGACCAGTTGTCTATTTATTATTTTTTTTTACTACGCATCAAGCTGCGCTGCTTTTCTTTGCTCCTGTGTGCTCGCGCACTCTCGCCTTTTCCACTTATTTTTATTTTTGATTTATTTTTGATTTATTTTGTCAATTTAAAAAAAAATACGCATCGTGCTGTGCTGTTTGTGTTTGCTTGAGTGCATTCGCGCGCTCTCGCTTTCTCCACTTTACAATTTTTTTGTTATTATTTATCTATTCCTGAGAGATTATCTTATTTTTTATTTGTTTATTTAAATGAAGTTGACCAGTTGCCTGCCCTTCCTTCCATTATCCGTCTACGAGACAAACTGAACAAAGTTCTGAGGTCGACCTTGTAAAGATAAGGATTCAGGTCTGTCTGCTGTTTACTTTTGCTCCTGCGTGCACTGCCCTTCTCTCCACATTTATGTGTTTGTTTGTTTGTCTATCTAATCTTTTGGGTTTTTATTTCTAATGAGGTCGACCAGTTGTCTATTTATTATTTTTTTTAATACCCATCAAGCTTCGCTGCTTGTCTTTGCTCCTGTGTGCTCGCGCACTCTCGCCTTTTCCACTTATTTTTATTTTTGATTTATTTTTTATTTATTTTGTCAATTTAAAAAAATACGCATCGTGCTGTGCTGTTTGTGTTTGCTTGAGTGCATTCGCGCGCTCTCGCTTTCTACACTTTACAATTTTTTTGTTATTATTTATCTATTCCTGAGAGTTTATCTAATTTTTTGCTTGTTTATTTAAATGAAGTCGACCAGTTGCCTGCCCTTCCTTCCATTATCCGTCACCGAGACAAACTGAACAAAGTTCTGAGGTCGACCTTGTAAAGATAAGGATTCAGGTCTGTCTGCTGTTTACCTTTGCTCCTGCGCGCACTGCCCTTCTCTCCACATTTATGTGTTTGTTTTTTTGTCTATCTAATCTTTTGGGTTTTTATTTCTAATGAGGTCGACCAGTTGTCTATTTATTATTTTTTTTACTACGCATCAAGCTGCGCTGCTTGCCTTTGCTCCTGTGTGCTCGCGCACTCTCGCCTTTTCCACTTATTTTTATTTTTGATTTATTTTTGATTTATTTTGTCAATTTAAAAAAAATACGCATCGTGCTGTGCTGTTTGTGTTTGCTTGAGTGCATTCGCGCGCTCTCGCTTTCTCCACTTTACAATTTTTTTGTTATTATTTATCTATTCCTGAGAGTTTATCTTATTTTTTATTTGTTTATTTAAATGAAGTCGACCAGTTGCCTGCCCTTCCTTCCATTATCCGTCACCGAGACAAACTGAACAAAGTTCTGAGGTCGACCTTGTAAAGATAAGGATTAAGGTCTGTCTGCTGTTTACCTTTGCTCCTGCGCGCACTGCCCTTCTCTCCACATTTATGTGTTTGTTTGTTTGTCTATCTAATCTTTTGGGTTTCTATTTCTAATGAGGTCGACCAGTTGTCTATTTATTATTTTTTTTACTACGCATCAAGCTGCGCTGCTTGTCTTTGCTCCTGTGTGCACGCGCACTCTCGCCTTTTCCACTTATTTTTATTTTTGATTTATTTTTGATTTATTTTGTCAATTTAAAAAAAAATACGCATCGTGCTGTGCTGTTTGTGTTTGCTTGAGTGCATTCGCGCGCTCACGCTTTCTCCACTTTACAATTTTTTTGTTATTATTTATCTATTCCTGAGAGTTTATCTTATTTTTTATTTGTTTATTTAAATGAAGTCGACCATTTGCCTGCCCTTCCTTCCATTGTCCGTCACGGAGACAAACTGAACAAAGTTCTGAGGTCGACCTTGTAAAGATAAGGATTCAGGTCTGTCTGCTGTTTACCTTTGCTCCTGCGCGCACTGCCCTTCTCTCCACATTTATGTGTTTGTTTGTTTGGCTATCTAATCTTTTGGGTTTTTATTGCTAATGAGGTCGACCAGTTGTCTATTTATTATTTTTTTTACTACGCATCAAGCTGCGCTGCTTTTCTTTGCTCCTATGTGCTCGCGCACTCTCGCCTTTTCCACTTATTTTTATTTTTGATTTATTTTTGATTTATTTTGTCAATTTAAAAAAAAATACGCATCGTGCTGTGCTGTTTGTGTTTGCTTGAGTGCATTCGCGCGCTCTCGCTTTCTCAACTTTACAATTTTTTTGTTATTATTTATCTATTCCTGAGAGTTTATCTTATTTTTTATTTGTTTATTTAAATGTAGTCGACCAGTTGCCTGCCCTTCCTTCCATTATCCGTCAACGAGACAAACTGAACAAAGTTCTGAGGTCGACCTTGTAAAGATAAGGATTCAGGTCTGTCTGCTGTTTACCTTTGCTCCTGCGCGCACTGCCCTTCTCTCCACATTTATGTGTTTGTTTGTTTGTCTATCTAATCTTTTGGGTTTTTATTTCTAATGAGGTCGACCAGTTGTCTATTTATTATTTTTTTTACTACGCATCAAGCTGCGCTGCTTGTCTTTGCTCCTGTGTGTTCGCGCACTCTCGCATTTTCCACTTATTTTTATTTTTGATTTATTTTTGATTTATTTTGTCAATTTAAAAAAAAATACGCATCGTGCTGTGCTGTTTGTGTTTGCTTGAGTGCATTCGCGCGTTCTCGCTTTCTCCACTTTACAATTTTTTGTTATTATTTATCTATTCCTGAGAGTTTATCTTATTTTTTATTTGTTTATTTAAATGAAGTTGACCAGTTGCCTGCCCTTCCTTCCATTATCCGTCACCGAGACAAACTGAACAAAGTTCTGAGGTCGACCTTGTAAAGATAAGGATTCAGGTCTCTCTGCTGTTTACTTTTGCTCCTGCGTGCACTGCCCTTCTCTCCACATTTATGTGTTTGTTTGTTTGTCTATCTAATCTTTTGGGTTTTTATTTCTAATGAGGTCGACCAGTTGTCTATTTATTATTTTTTTTACTACGCATCAAGCTGCGCTGCTTGTCTTTGCTCCTGTGTGCTCGCGCACTCTCGCCTTTTCCACTTATTTTTATTTTTGATTTATTTTTTATTTATTTTGTCAATTTAAAAAAATACGCATCGTGCTGTGCTGGTTGTGTTTGCTTGAGTGCATTCGCGCGCTCTTGCTTTCTCCACTTTACAATTTTTTTGTTATTATTTATCTATTCCTGAGAGTTTATCTAATTTTTTGTTTGTTTATTTAAATGAAGTCGACCAGTTGCCTGCCCTTCCTTCCATTATCCGTCACCGAGACAAACTGAACAAAGTTCTGAGGTCGACCTTGTAAAGATAAGGATTCAGGTCTGTCTGCTGTTTACCTTTGCTCCTGCGCGCACTGCCCTTCTCTCCACATTTATGTGTTTGTTTGTTTGTCAATCTAATCTTTTGGGTTTTTATTTCTAATGAGGTCGACCAGTTGTCTATTTATTATTTTTTTTACTACGCATCAAGCTGCGCTGCTTGTCTTTGCTCCTGTGTGCTCGCGCACTCTCGCCTTTTCCACTTATTTTTATTTTTGATTTATTTTTGATTTATTTTGTCAATTTAAAAAAAAATACGCATCGTGCTGTGCTGTTTGTGTTTGCTTGAGTGCATTCGCGCGCTCTCGCTTTCTCCACTTTACAATTTTTTTGTTATTATTTATCTATTCCTGAGAGTTTATCTTATTTTTTATTTGTTTATTTAAATGAAGTCGACCAGTTGCCTGCCCTTCCTTCCATTATCCGTCAACGAGACAAACTGAACAAAGTTCTGAGGTCGACCTTGTAAAGATAAGGATTCAGGTCTGTCTGCTGTTTACCTTTGCTCCTGCGCGCACTGCCCTTCTCTCCACATTTATGTGTTTGTTTGTTTGTCTATCTAATCTTTTGGGTTTTTATTTCTAATGAGGTCGACCAGTTGTCTATTTATTATTTTTTTTACTACGCATCAAGCTGCGCTGCTTGTCTTTGCTCCTGTGTGTTCGCGCACTCTCGCATTTTCCACTTATTTTTATTTTTGATTTATTTTTGATTTATTTTGTCAATTTTAAAAAAAATACGCATCGTGCTGTGCTGTTTGTGTTTGCTTGAGTGCATTCGCGCGCTCTCGCTTTCTCCACTTTACAATTTTTTTGTTATTATTTATCTATTCCTGAGAGTTTAACTTATTTTTTATTTGTTTATTTAAATGAAGTCGACCAGTTGCCTGCCCTTCCTTCCATTATCCGTCACCGAGACAAACTGAACAAAGTTCTGAGGTCGACCTTGTAAAGATAAGGATTCAGGTCTGTCTGCTGTTTACTTTTGCTCCTGCGCACACTGCCCTTCTATCCACATTTATGTGTTTGTTTTTTTGTCTATCTAATCTTTTGGGTTTTTATTTCTAATGAGGTCGACCAGTTGTCTATTTATTATTTTTTTTACTACGCATCAAGCTGCGCTGCTTGCCTTTGCTCCTGTGTGCTCGCGCACTCTCGCCATTTCCACTTATTTTTATTTTTGATTTATTTTTGATTTATTTTGTCAATTTAAAAAAAAATACGCATCGTGCTGTGCTGTTTGTGTTTGCTTGAGTGCATTCGCGCGCTGTCGCTTTCTCCACTTTACAATTTTTTGTTATTATTTATCTATTCCTGAGAGTTTATCTTATTTTTTATTTGTTTATTTAAATGAAGTCGACCAGTTGCCTGCCCTTCCTTCCATTATCCGTCACCGAGACAAACTGAACAAAGTTCTGAGGTCGACCTTGTAAAGATAAGGATTCAGGTCTGTCTGCTGTTTACCTTTGCTCCTGCGCGCACTGCCCTTCTCTCCACATTTATGTGTTTGTTTGTTTGTCTATCTAATCTTTTGGGTTTTTATTTCTAATGAGGTCGACCAGTTGTCTATTTATTATTTTTTTTACTACGCATCAAGCTGCGCTGCTTGTCTTTGCTCCTGTGTGTTCGCGCACTCTCGCATTTTCCACTTATTTTTATTTTTGATTTATTTTTGATTTATTTTGTCAATTTAAAAAAAATACGCATCGTGCTGTGCTGTTTGTGTTTGCTTGAGTGCATTCGCGCGCTCTCGCTTTCTCCACTTTACAATTTTTTGTTATTATTTATCTATTCCTGAGAGTTTATCTTATTTTTTATTTGTTTATTTAAATGAAGTCGACCATTTGCCTGCCCTTCCTTCCATTGTCCGTCACGGAGACAAACTGAACAAAGTTCTGAGGTCGACCTTGTAAAGATAAGGATTCAGGTCTGTCTGCTGTTTACCTTTGCTCCTGCGCGCACTGCCCTTCTCTCCACATTTATGTGTTTGTTTGTTTGTCTATCTAATCTTTTGGGTTTTTATTTCTAATGAGGTCGACCAGTTGTCTATTTATTATTTTTTTTACTACGCATCAAGCTGCGCTGCTTGTCTTTGCTCCTGTGTGTTCGCGCACTCTCGCATTTTCCACTTATTTTTATTTTTGATTTATTTTTGATTTATTTTGTCAATTTAAAAAAAATACGCATCGTGCTGTGCTGTTTGTGTTTGCTTGAGTGCATTCGCGCGCTCTCGCTTTCTCCACTTTACAATTTTTTGTTATTATTTATCTATTCCTGAGAGTTTATCTTATTTTTTATTTGTTTATTTAAATGAAGTCGACCATTTGCCTGCCCTTCCTTCCATTGTCCGTCACGGAGACAAACTGAACAAAGTTCTGAGGTCGACCTTGTAAAGATAAGGATTCAGGTCTGTCTGCTGTTTACCTTTGCTCCTGCGCGCACTGCCCTTCTCTCCACATTTATGTGTTTGTTTGTTTGGCTATCTAATCTTTTGGGTTTTTATTTCTAATGAGGTCGACCAGTTGTCTATTTATTATTTTTTTTTACTACGCATCAAGCTGCGCTGCTTTTCTTTGCTCCTGTGTGCTCGCGCACTCTCGCCTTTTCCACTTATTTTTATTTTTGATTTATTTTTGATTTATTTTGTCAATTTAAAAAAAAATACGCATCGTGCTGTGCTGTTTGTGTTTGCTTGAGTGCATTCGCGCGCTCTCGCTTTCTCCACTTTACAATTTTTTTGTTATTATTTATCTATTCCTGAGAGTTTATCTTATTTTTTATTTGTTTATTTAAATGAAGTCGACCAGTTGCCTGCCCTTCCTTCCATTATCCGTCACCGAGACAAACTGAACAAAGTTCTGAGGTCGACCTTGTAAAGATAAGGATTAAGGTCTGTCTGCTGTTTACCTTTGCTCCTGCGCGCACTGCCCTTCTCTCCACTTTTATGTGTTTGTTTGTTTGTCTATCTAATCTTTTGGGTTTCTATTTCTAATGAGGTCGACCAGTTGTCTATTTATTATTTTTTTTACTACGCATCAAGCTGCGCTGCTTGTCTTTGCTCCTGTGTGCACGCGCACTCTCGCCTTTTCCACTTATTTTTATTTTTGATTTATTTTTGATTTATTTTGTCAATTTAAAAAAAAATACGCATCGTGCTGTGCTGTTTGTGTTTGCTTGAGTGCATTCGCGCGCTCACGCTTTCTCCACTTTACAATTTTTTTGTTATTATTTATCTATTCCTGAGAGTTTATCTTATTTTTTATTTGTTTATTTAAATGAAGTCGACCATTTGCCTGCCCTTCCTTCCATTGTCCGTCACGGAGACAAACTGAACAAAGTTCTGAGGTCGACCTTGTAAAGATAAGGATTCAGGTCTGTCTGCTGTTTACCTTTGCTCCTGCGCGCACTGCCCTTCTCTCCACATTTATGTGTTTGTTTGTTTGGCTATCTAATCTTTTGGGTTTTTATTTCTAATGAGGTCGACCAGTTGTCTATTTATTAATTTTTTACTACGCATCAAGCTGCGCTGCTTGTCTTTGCTCCTGTGTGCTCGCGCACTCTCGCCTTTTCCACTTATTTTTATTTTTGATTTATTTTGTCAATTTAAAAAAAAATACGCATCGTGCTGTGCTGTTTGTGTTTGCTTGAGTGCATTTGCCCGCTCTCGCTTTCTCCACTTTACAATTTTTTTGTTATTATTTATCTATTCCTGAGAGTTTATCTTATTTTTTATTTGTTTATTTAAATGAAGTCGACCAGTTGCCTGCCCTTCCTTCCATTATCCGTCACCGAGACAAACTGAACAAAGTTCTGAGGTCGACCTTGTAAAGATAAGGATTCAGGTCTGTCTGCTGATTACCTTTGCTCCTGCGCGCACTGCCCTTCTCTCCACATTTATGTGTTTGTTTGTTTGTCTATCTAATCTTTTGGGTTTTTAATTCTAATGAGGTCGACCAGTTGTCTATTTATTATGTTTTTTACTACGCATCAAGCTGCGCTGCTTGTATTTGCTCCTGTGTGCTCGCGCACTCTCGCCTTTTCCACTTATTTTTATTTTTGATTTATTTTTGATTTATTTTGTCAATTTAAAAAAAAAGTACGCATCGTGCTGTGCTGTTTGTGTTTGCTTCAGTGCATTCGCGCGCTCTCGCTTTCTCCACTTTACAATTTTTTTGATATTATTTATGTATTCCTGAGAGTTTATCTTATTTTTAATTGTTTATTTAAATGAAGTCGACCAGTTGCCTGCCCTTCCTTCCATTATCCGTCACCGAGACAAACTGAACAAAGTTCTGAGGTCGACCTTGTAAAGATAAGGATTCAGGTCTGTCTGCTGTTTACCTTTGCTCCTGCGCGCACTGCCCTTCTCTCCACATTTATGTGTTTGTTTGTTTGTCTATCTAATCTTTTGGGTTTTTATTTCTAATGAGGTCGACCAGTTGTCTATTTATTATTTTTTTTACTACGCATCAAGCTGCGCTGCTTGTCTTTGCTCCTGTGTGCTCACGCACTCTCGCCTTTTCCACTTGTTTTTATTTTTGATTTATTTTTGATTTATTTTGTCAATTTAAAAAAAAAAGTACGCATCGTGCTGTGCTGTTTGTGTTTGCTTCAGTGCATTCGCGCGCTCTCGCTTTCTCCACTTTACAATTTTTTTATTATTTATCTATTCCTGAGAGTTTATCTTATTTTTTATTTGTTTATTTAAATGAAGTCGACCAGTTGCCTGCCCTTCCTTCCATTATCCGTCACCGAGACAAACTGAACAAAGTTCTGAGGTCGACCTTGTAAAGATAAGGATTCAGGTCTGTCTGCTGTTTACCCTTTGCTCCTGCGCGCACTGCCCTTCTCTCCACATTTATGTGTTTGTTTGTTTGTCTATCTAATCTGTTGGGTAATTTATTCCTAATGAGGTCAACCAGTTGTCTATTTATTATATTTTTTACTACGCATCATGCTTCGCTGCTTGTCTTTGCTCCTGTGTGCTCGCGCACTCTCGCCTTTTCCACTTATTTTTATTTTTGATTTATTTTTGATTTATTTTGTCAATTTTAAAAAAAAAATACGCATCGTGCTGTGCTGTTTGCTGTTTGCTTGAGTGCATTCTTTCGCTCTCCGCTTTCTCCACTTTACAATTTTTTGTTATTATTTATCTATTCCTGAGAGTTTATCTTATTTTTTATTTGTTTATTTAAATGAAGTCGACCAGTTGCCTGCCCTTCCTTCCATTATCCGTCACCGAGACAAACTGAACAAAGTTCTGAGGTCGACCTTGTAAAGATAAGGATTCAGGTCTGTCTGCTGTTTACCTTTGCTCCTGCGCGCACTGCCCTTCTCTCCACATTATGTGTTTGTTTGTTTGTCTATCTAATCTTTTGGTTTCTATTTCTAATGAGGTCGACCAGTTGTCTATTTATTATTTTTTTTACTACGCATCAAGCTGCGCTGCTTGTCTTGCTCCTGTGTGCACGCGCACTCTCGCTTTTCCACTTATTTTTATTTTTGATTTATTTTTTATTTATTTTGTCAATTTAAAAAAAAATACGCATCGTGCTGTGCTGTTTGTGTTTGCTTGAGTGCATTCGCGCGCTCACGCTTTCTCCACTATACAATTTTTTGTTATTATTTATCTATTCCTGAGAGTTTATCTTATTTTTTATTTGTTTATTTAAATGAAGTCGACCATTTGCCTGCCCTTCCTTCCATTGTCCGTCACGGAGACAAACTGAACAAAGTTCTGAGGTCGACCTTGTAAAGATAAGGATTCAGGTCTGTCTGCTGTTTACCTTTGCTCCTGCGCGCACTGCCCTTCTCTCCACATTTATGTGTTTGTTTGTTTGGCTATCTAATCTTTTGGGTTTTTATTTCTAATGAGGTCGACCAGTTGTCTATTTATTATTTTTTTTACTACGCATCAAGCTGCGCTGCTTGTCTTTGCTCCTGTGTGCTCGCGCACTCTCGCCTTTTCCACTTATTTTTATTTTTGATTTATTTTTTATTTATTTTGTCAATTTAAAAAAATACGCATCGTGCTGTGCTGTTTGTGTTTGCTTGAGTGCATTCGCGCGCTCTCGCTTTCTACACTTTACAATTTTTTTGTTATTATTTATCTATTCCTGAGAGTTTATCTAATTTTTTGTTTGTTTATTTAAATGAAGTCGACCAGTTGCCTGCCCTTCCTTCCATTATCCGTCACCGAGACAACTGAACAAAGTTCTGAGGTCGACCTTGTAAAGATAAGGATTCAGGTCTGTCTGCTGTTTACCTTTGCTCCTGCGCGCACTGCCCTTCTCTCCACATTTATGTGTTTGTTTTTTTGTCTATCTAATCTTTTGGGTTTTTATTTCTAATGAGGTCGACCAGTTGTCTATTTATTATTTTTTTTACTACGCATCAAGCTGCGCTGCTTGCCTTTGCTCCTGTGTGCTCGCGCACTCTCGCCTTTTCCACTTATTTTTATTTTTGTTTTATTTTTGATTTATTTTGTCAATTTAAAAAAAATACGCATCGTGCTGTGCTGTTTGTGTTTGCTTGAGTGCATTCGCGCGCTCTCGCTTTCTCCACTTTACAATTTTTTTGTTATTATTTATCTATTCCTGAGAGTTTATCTTATTTTTTATTTGTTTATTTAAATGAAGTCGACCAGTTGCCTGCCCTTCCTTCCATTATCCGTCACCGAGACAAACTGAACAAAGTTCTGAGGTCGACCTTGTAAAGATAAGGATTAAGGTCTGTCTGCTGTTTACCTTTGCTCCTGCGCGCACTGCCCTTCTCTCCACATTTATGTGTTTGTTTGTTTGTCTATCTAATCTTTTGGGTTTCTATTTCTAATGAGGTCGACCAGTTGTCTATTTATTATTTTTTTTACTACGCATCAAGCTGCGCTGCTTGTCTTTGCTCCTGTGTGCACGCGCACTCTCGCCTTTTCCACTTATTTTTATTTTTGATTTATTTTTGATTCATTTTGTCAATTTAAAAAAAAATACGCATCGTGCTGTGCTGTTTGTGTTTGCTTGAGTGCATTCGCGCGCTCACGCTTTCCTCCACTTTACAATTTTTTTGTTATTATTTATCTATTCCTGAGAGTTTATCTTATTTTTTATTTGTTTATTTAAATGAAGTCGACCATTTGCCTGCCCTTCCTTCCATTGTCCGTCACGGAGACAAACTGAACAAAGTTCTGAGGTCGACCCTTGTAAAGATAAGGATTAAGGTCTGTCTGCTGTTTACCTTTGCTCCTGCGCGCACTGCCCTTCTCTCCACATTTATGTGTTTGTTTGTTTGGCTATCTAATCTTTTGGGTTTTTATTTCTAATGAGGTCGACCAGTTGTCTATTTATTATTTTTTTTACTACGCATCAAGCTGCGCTGCTTTTCTTTGCTCCTGTGTGCTCGCGCACTCTCGCCTTTTCCACTTATTTTTATTTTTGATTTATTTTTGATTTATTTTGTCAATTAAAAAAAAATACGCATCGTGCTGTGCTGTTTGTGTTTGCTTGAGTGCATTCGCGCGCTCTCGCTTTCTCAACTTTACAATTTTTTGTGTTATTATTTATCTATTCCTGAGAGTTTATCTTATTTTTTATTGTTTATTTAAATGAAGTCGACCTGATGCCTGCCCTTCCTTCCATTATCCGTCAACGAGACAAACTGAACAAAGTTCTGAGGTCGACCTTGTAAAGATAAGGATTCAGGTCTGTCTGCTGTTTACCTTTGCTCCTGCGCGCACTGCCCTTCTCTCCACATTTATGTGTTTGTTTGTTTGTCTATCTAATCTTTTGGGTTTTATTTCTAATGAGTCGACCAGTTGTCTATTTATTATTTTTTTTACTACGCATCAAGCTGCGCTGCTTGTCTTTGCTCCTGTGTGTTCGCGCACTCTCGCATTTTCCACTTATTTTTATTTTTGATTTATTTTTGATTTATTTTGTCAATTTAAAAAAAATACGCATCGTGCTGTGCTGTTGTGTTTGCTTGAGTGCATTCGCGCGCTCTCGCTTTCTCCACTTTACAATTTTTTGTTATTATTTATCTATTCCTGAGAGTTTATCTTATTTTTTATTTGTTTATTTAAATGAAGTTGACCAGTTGCCTGCCCTTCCTTCCATTATCCGTCACCGAGACAAACTGAACAAAGTTCTGAGGTCGACCTTGTAAAGATAAGGATTCAGGTCTGTCTGCTGTTTACGTTTGCTCCTGAGTGCACTGCCCTTCTCTCCACATTTATGTGTTTGTTTGTTTGTCTATCTAATCTTTTGGGTTTTTATTTCTAATGAGGTCGACCAGTTGTCTATTATTATTTTTTTTACTACGCATCAAGCTGCGCTGCTTGTCTTTGCTCCTGTGTGCTCGCGCACTCTCGCCTTTTCCACTTATTTTTATTTTTGATTTATTTTTTTATTTATTTTGTCAATTTAAAAAAATACGCATCGTGCTGTGCTGGTTGTGTTTGCTTGAGTGCATTCGCGCGCTCTTGCTTTCTCCACTTTACAATTTTTTTGTTATTATTTATCTATTCCTGAGAGTTTATCTAATTTTTTGTTTGTTTATTTAAATGAAGTCGACCAGTTGCCTGCCCTCCTTCCATTATCCGTCACCGAGACAAACTGAACAAAGTTCTGAGGTCGACCTTGTAAAGATAAGGATTCAGGTCTGTCTGCTGTTTACCTTTGCTCCTGCGCGCACTGCCCTTCTCTCCACATTTATGTGTTTGTTTGTTTGTCTATCTAATCTTTTGGGTTTCTATTTCTAATGAGGTCGACCAGTTGTCTATTTATTATTTTTTTTACTACGCATCAAGCTGCGCTGCTTGTCTTTGCTCCTGTGTGCACGCGCACTCTCGCTTTTTCCACTTATTTTTATTTTGATTTATTTTTTATTTATTTTGTCAATTTAAAAAAAAATACGCATCGTGCTGTGCTGTTTGTGTTTGCTTGAGTGCATTCGCGCGCTCACGCTTTCTCCCACTTTACAATTTTTTGTTATTATTTATCTATTCCTGAGGAGTTTATCTTATTTTTTATTTGTTTATTTAAATGAAGTCGACCATTTGCCTGCCCTTCCTTCCATTGTCCGTCACGGAGACAAACTGAACAAAGTTCTGAGGTCGACCTTGTAAAGATAAGGATTCAGGTCTGTCTGCTGTTACCTTTGCTCCTGCGCGCACTGCCCTTCTCTCCACATTTATGTGTTTGTTTGTTTGGCTATCTAATCTTTTGGGTTTTTATTTCTAATGAGGTCGACCAGTTGTCTATTTATTATTTTTTTTTTACTACGCATCAAGCTGCGCTGCTTTTCTTTGCTCCTGTGTGCTCGCGCACTCTCGCCTTTTCCACTTATTTTTATTTTTGATTTATTTTTGATTTATTTTGTCAATTTACAAAAAAATACGCATCGTGCTGTGCTGTTTGTGTTTGCTTGAGTGCATTCCGCGCGCTCTCGCTTTCTCCACTTTACAATTTTTTTGTTATTATTTATCTATTCCTGAGAGATTATCTTATTTTTTATTTGTTTATTTAAATGAAGTTGACCAGTTGCCTGCCCTTCCTTCCATTATCCGTCTACGAGACAAACTGAACAAAGTTCTGAGGTCGACCTTGTAAAGATAAGGATTCAGGTCTGTCTGCTGTTTACTTTTGCTCCTGCGTGCACTGCCCTTCTCTCCACATTTATGTGTTTGTTTGTTTGTCTATCTAATCTTTGGGTTTTTATTTCTAATGAGGTCGACCAGTTGTCTATTTATTATTTTTTTTTAATACCCATCAAGCTTCGCTGCTTGTCTTTGCTCCTGTGTGCTCGCGCACTCTCGCCTTTTCCACTTATTTTTATTTTTGATTTATTTTTTATTTATTTTGTCAATTTAAAAAAATACGCATCGTGCTGTGCTGTTTGTGTTTGCTTGAGTGCATTCGCGCGCTCTCGCTTTCTACACTTTACAATTTTTTTGTTATTATTTATCTATTCCTGAGAGTTTATCTAATTTTTTGCTTGTTTATTTAAATGAAGTCGACCAGTTGCCTGCCCTTCCTTCCATTATCCGTCACCGAGACAAACTGAACAAAGTTCTGAGGTCGACCTTGTAAAGATAAGGATTCAGGTCTGTCTGCTGTTTACCTTTGCTCCTGCGCGCACTGCCCTTCTCTCCACATTTATGTGTTTGTTTTTTGGTCTATCTAATCTTTTGGGTTTTTATTTCTAATGAGGTCGACCAGTTGTCTATTTATTATTTTTTTTACTACGCATCAAGCTGCGCTGCTTGCCTTTGCTCCTGTGTGCTCGCGCACTCTCGCCTTTTCCACTTATTTTTATTTTTGATTTATTTTTGATTTATTTTGTCAATTAAAAAAAATACGCATCGTGCTGTGCTGTTTGTGTTTGCTTGAGTGCATTCGCGCGCTCTCCGCTTTCTCCACTTTACAATTTTTTTGTTATTATTTATCTATTCCTGAGAGTTTATCTTATTTTTTATTTGTTTATTTAAATGAAGTCGACCAGTTGCCTGCCCTTCCTTCCATTATCCGTCACCGAGACAAACTGAACAAAGTTCTGACGTCGACCTTGTAAAGATAAGGATTAAGGTCTGTCTGCTGTTTACCTTTGCTCCTGCGCGCACTGCCCTTCTCTCCACATTTATGTGTTTGTTTGTTTGTCTATCTAATCTTTTGGGTTTCTATTTCTAATGAGGTCGACCAGTTGTCTATTTATTATTTTTTTTACTACGCATCAAGCTGCGCTGCTTGTCTTTGCTCCTGTGTGCACGCGCACTCTCGCCTTTTCCACTTATTTTTATTTTTGATTTATTTTGATTTATTTTGTCAATTTAAAAAAAAATACGCATCGTGCTGTGCTGTTTGTGTTTGCTTGAGTGCATTCGCGCGCTCACGCTTTCTCCACTTTACAATTTTTTTGTTATTATTTATCTATTCCTGAGAGTTTATCTTATTTTTTATTTGTTTATTTAAATGAAGTCGACCATTTGCCTGCCCTTCCTTCCATTGTCCGTCACGGAGACAAACTGAACAAAGTTCTGAGGTCGACCTTGTAAAGATAAGGATTCAGGTCTGTCTGCTGTTTACCTTTGCTCCTGCGCGCACTGCCCTTCTCTCCACATTTATGTGTTTGTTTGTTTGGCTATCTAATCTTTTGGGT